>NC_084616.1:4953252-4968252 GCF_033978795.1 Nerophis ophidion
CTTGACTGCGCCTAGAAATTCTGTCCATAAAAGTTATGAACAGAATGGGTGACAAAGGACAGCCTTGGCGGAGTCCAACCCTCACTGGAAATGTGTTCGACTTACTGCCGGCGATGCGGACCAAGCTCTGGCACTGATCATACAGGGAGAGGACCGCCATACCCCATACCCTCTGAGCACTCCCCACAGGACTTCCCGAGGGACACGGTCCAATGCCTTCTCCAAGTCCACAAAGCACATGTAGACTAGTTGGGCAAACTCCCATGCACCCTCAAGAACCCTGCCCAGAGTATAGAGCTGGTCCACAGTTCCACGACCAGGTCAAAAACCACACTGTTCCTCCTGAATCCGAGGTTGGACTATCCTGCGTAGCCTCCTCTCCAGTACACCTGAATAAACCTTACCGGGAATCAATCAATCAATCAAAGTATATTTATATAGCCCTAACTCACGAGTATCTCAATATAAAATGTTGGTGTTGTTTACTTGAGTCATATTGCCGTCATAGTGCTGTCTACACATACTTCTTATGTTTGACTGCCATCTACTGGTCAGATTTATCATTACACCATGTACCAAATAAAATAGCTTTGAGGTGAGTGAGCTCAACCAAACTTATTCCCTACATTAGGTGCACCAGGTGATAAAAGGCGCATTGTCGAGTTTTGAGGGAAAAGTACGTATTTTAAAAGCGCCTTATGGTCCAGTAAATGTCAGGCTTGTTCTGTACATGTCTTAGTCATTCATCTGCATTTGTCTTTGTTTCCTGTCTTTATTTCCTGTCAGCGCTCTTATTTGGTCTGTTTCCTGTTTTTCTCCTCAGCTGCGGCTGATTGGCACCTGGCCACACCTGGTGTCAATCAGCCCGCTCCTATTTTTACCTGCTTTGTCCTCCAGTCAGTGCTGGATTATTGTTGTGCCGTGTTGATGTCACCACTACCTGTCTTGTCGCTTGTAGCTTTGTCTACTTCTGTTCACTCTGCTCATGCCATAGTTCCTTCCTTCTTTTCTTTTCTTCTTCTCCCCTGCCCCCCTCTCCCTTGTGGAGGGGTTGGGCGGGGGACACACAGGTCCGGTGGCCATGGATGAAGTACTGGCTGTCCAGTACTTCGGAACTCAGGATGGACTACTCGTCCACAGTGGGGACCCAAAATGGACCGCACGTCCAGAGTCGGGACCCAGGATGGACCGAGCGTCCAGAATCAGGACCCAGGATGGACCACTCGTTCACAGTCGGGACCCAGGATGGGTCGCACGTCCAGAGTCGGGACCCAGGATGGACCACTCGTTCACAGTCGGGACCCAGGATGGACCGCACGTCCAGAGTCAGGACCCAGGATGGACCGCTCATCTAGAGTCGGGACCCAGGATGGACCGCGCGTCCAGAGTCGAGACCCAGGATGGACCACGCGTCCAGAGTCGGGACCCAGGATGGACCGCTCATCCAGAGTCGGGACCCAGGATGGACCGCTCATCCAGAGTCGGGAACCAGGATGGACCGCGCATCCAGAGTAGGGACCCAGGATGGACCGCGCGTCCCGAGTCGGGACCCAGGATGGACCGCGCGTCCAGAGTCGGGACACAGAATGGACCGCGCGTCCAGAGTCAGGACCCAGGATGGACCGCACGTCCAGAGTCGAGACCAAGGATGGACCGCTCATCCAGAGTCGGGACCCAGGATGGACCGCATGTCCAGAGTCGGGACCCAGGATGGACCGCGCGTCCAGAGTCAGGACCCAGGATGGACCGCACGTCCAGAGTCGAGACCCAGGATGGACCGCTCATCCAGAGTCGGGACCCAGGATGGACCGCACGTCCAGAGTCGGGACCCAGGATGGACCGCATGTCCAGAGTCGGGACCCACGATGGACCGCGCGTCCAGAGTCAGGACCCAGGATGGACCGCACATCCAGAGTTGAGACCCAGGATGGACCGCTCATCCAGAGTCGGGACCCAGGATGGACCACTCGTCCACAGTCGGGACCAAGGATGGACCGCATGTCCAGAGTCGGGACCCAGGATGGACCGCGCGTCCAGAGTCAGGACCCAGGATGGACCGCACGTCCAGAGTCGAGACCCAGGATGGACCGCTCATCCAGAGTCGGGACCCAGGATGGACCGCACGTCCAGAGTCGGGACCCAGGATGGACCGCACGTCCAGAGTCGGGACCCAGGATGGACCGCATGTCCAGAGTCGGGACCCACGATGGACCGCGCGTCCAGAGTCAGGACCCAGGATGGACCGCACGTCCAGAGTCGGGACCCAGGATGGACCGCGCATCCAGAGTCGGGACCCAGGATGGACCGCTCATCCAGAGTCGGGACCCAGGATGGACCACTCGTCCAGAGTCGGGACCCAGGATGGACCACTCGTCCAGAGTCGGGACCCAGGATGGACCGCGCATCCAGAGTCGGGACCCAGGATGGACCGCTCATCCAGAGTCGGGACCCAGGATGGACCACTCGTCCACAGTCGGAACCCAGGATGGACCGCTCGCCTGTGTATCTGTTGTGGATATCTCTGCACTGCTTCTCTGCCTCCGCTTGGGATGGTCTCCTGCGGGCTCCACTATGGACGGGACTCTCGCTACTATATTAGATCCACTTTGGACTGGACTCTCACCGTTATGTTGGAGCCACTATGGATTGGACTTTCACAATATCATGTTAGACCCGCTAGACATTCAATGCTTTCGGTCCCCTAGGGGCGGGGGTCGCCCACATATGCGGTCCTCTCCAAGGTTTCACATAGTCATCATTTTCACTGTCACCGACGTCCCATTGGGTGTGAGTTTTTGTCGTTGTGGTTTGTGCAGCCCTTTGAGACACTTGTGATTTCGGGCTATATAAATAAACATTGATTGATTGATTGATTGATTGATTGATTAAAGGTCATTCCTGTTCCTGGTATCAATACAAAAATCCTGCATCTGCACGTCCGTATCAATCCATCCTCCGGTTAATATCTGCCGGAGCATTATCGCTATTTATGTCGGCTGGCGCCCGCCTCGTCCTCCTGCGGCTCACGCGGTTTAATCTCATGTCATTAGAAAGAAAAAAAAAGAAAAAAAGGCAGGAAAATATCGCTCGTTAAAGAGTGCGACTGCGCTGCCAAATTAGTGTGTTTAGGTCTGGGCTCCCGCTAATGGCGGCTGAACATTTGTCCTGACAGCTCACTTTACAGCCAGCGCCGCCACAATAAAACAAGCGTCTAATGCCGCCGACTATAAAGACGGATGCTGATACATCCCTAAAAGCCTCTCACGTAGGAAACTACAATAGCCACCCTGGGGAATTATTTCTTCTTTTTGTCATTGACTGCACAGATTTTCTTCATTCTGGGGATAATGCGGGTTTTCTTTTCTTGTTTTCCTTCTCGCGCTCATTTTCTTAAACTGCAAAATTGCTGTTCCGCGCTCGGCAGCCAACTTCAATTATCTGCGCCAAACTCCCTGATAAAGAAGTGTGGTTTTGGCCTATTCAAGCACTTAAAGACCCGCTAAATGGCTTTAGCTGCAGGGTCCCCGCTTGGGTGGGTGGGAGGGAGGGAGGGAGGACGGACGGACGGACGGACGGACGGACGGACGGACGGACGGACGGACGGACGGACGGACGGACGGACGGACGGACGGACGGACGGACGGACGGACGGACGGACGGACGGACGGACGCACGCACGGACGGACGGACGGACGGACGCACGCACGCACGCACGCACGCACGCACGCACGCACGCACGCACGCACGCACGCACGCACACACACACACACACATCTTAGTCAGACCTACATAGAAGTTTTTGTTTCATCACTCTACAACATTCCTAACAGAATTTACAAGCAGTATTGTCAGTTTTTTTTCTTAGGGGGCGCTAGAACCCAATTTTCATTGTTGGGGTTTGTTTTTTTATTGGATGGCAATTTTCACCAGTCCTGATGTGTGTGTAAAATTTGGTGAGTTTTGAAGCATGTTAAGGGGGTCAAATTACAGATTAGCGTTTCTGGATGTTGTTGATAAATGGCTTTCGCTTGGCATAGTATAGCTTTAACTTGCACTTTGAAGCATTTTAAGGGGGTCAAATATCAGTTCAAAGAGCCATTTTTTGCAAAAAATTTGTTTTGAAGGGGTTTTTGCCAACTTCCTGTTGATTTTAGGTATAGAAGTGTTTTATTGGTTATAATAAATGCCTTTTTTCCCCTCATGGAGTACAAACCACGCACGTTTCCATATGAGTTGGGGAATTGTGTTAGATGTAAATATAAACAGAATACAATGATTTGCAAATCCTTTTCAAGCCATATTCAGTTGAATATGCTACAAAGACAACATATTTAATGTTCAAACTCATAACCTTTTTTTTTTGTTGCAAATAATCATTAACTTTAGAATTTGATGCCGGCAACACGTAACAAAGAAGCTGGGAAAGGTGGCAATAAATACTGATAAAGTTGAGGAATGCTCATCAAGCCCTTATTTGGAACATCCCACAGGTGTGCAGGCTAATTGGGAACAGGTGGGTGCCATGATTGGCTATAAAAACAGCTTCCCAAAAAATGCTCAGTCTTTCACAAGAAAGGATGGGGCGAGGTACACCCCTTTGTCCACAACTGCGTGAGCAAATAGTCAAACAGTTTAAGAACAACCTTTCTCAAAGTGCAATTGCAAGAAATTTAGGGATTTCAACATCTACGCTCCATAATATCATCAAAAGGTTCAGAGAATCTGGAGAAATCACTCCACGTAAGCAGCATGGCCGGAAACCAACATTGAATAACCGTGACCTTCCATCCCTCAGACGGCACTGTATCAAAAACCGACATCAATCTCTAAAGGATATCACCACATGGGCTCAGGAACACTTCAGAAAACCACTGTCACTAAATACAGTTGGTCGCTACATCTGTAAGTGCAAGGTAAAGCTCTACTATGCAAAGCGAAAGCCATTTATCAACAACATCCAGAAACGGCACCGGCTTCTCTGGGCCCGAGATCATCTAAGATGGACTGATGCAAAGTGGAAAAGTGTTCTGTGGTCTGACGAGTCCACATTTCAAATTGTTTTTGGAAATATTCTGTTACGACTGGTTGGCATAGTGATGCCAAATTGGTCCCTTCGAGGATGCGTCGGCATGAACACAGCAACGGTAAGTTTAAATGATTTATTACATTTAACAAAAACAGACTATGAACAAAAACACTGGAGCTAACAGACAAAAATAAACCAAGGGCGCTAGCATGAAAGCTAGGAATAGAAAATACAAAAAACTATATTTGGCACGAAGCACACAAAAGAGTAAACAAAAAAACATTCAGCATGAAAGCTGGAATATCGAGTGGCTTAGCATAAGAGCTAGCGAGAAAATACATACGGGTAGTAGACAGTCGTGAATGTTGCTCGAAGGCAAATTAGAGTCCCGGAAAGAATGACGAAAAGGGACGGGCTTAAATAGGTGAGTAATCAAAAAGTGACAGGTGTGCAGAAACCGTGATTACCAGGTGGGATCAATGAGGAACCATGGTGACTGACTAAACAGGAAGTAAGAGTGTAGAACAGTTACACAACAACTGGAAGTATAAAACATGTGGTGATCCAAGTAGCGGATCGCAACATATTCGACATCGTATCATTCGGACCAAAGGGGAAGCGAACCATCCAGACTGTTATCGACGCAAAGTTGAAAAGCCAGCATGTGTGATGGTATGGGGGTGCATTAGTGCCCAAGACATGGGTAACTTACACATCTGTGAAGGCACCATTAATGCTGAAAGGTACATACCGGTTTTGGAACAACATATGCAGCCATCTAAACGCCGTCTTTTTCATGGACGCCCCTGCTTATTTCAGCAAGACAATGCCAAGCCACATTCAGCACGTGTTACAACAGCGTGGCTTGGTAAAAAAAAGAGTGCGGGTACTTTCCTGGCCCACCTGCAGTCCGGACCTGTCTCCCATGGAAAATTATGAAGCGTAAAATAGGACAGCGGAGACCCCGGACTGTTGAAGGACTGAAGCTCTACATAAAACAAGAAATGGGAAAGAATTCCACTTTCAAAGCTTCAACAATTAGTTTCCTCAGTTCCCAAACGTTTATTGAGTGTTGTTAAAAGAAAAGGTGATGTAACACAGTGGTGAACATGCCCTTTCCCAACTACTTTGGCAAGTGTTGCAGCCATGAAATTCTAAGTTAATTATTATTATTTGCAAAAAAAAATAAAGTTTATGAGTTTGAACATCAAATATGTTGTCTTTGTAGCATATTCAACTGAATATGGCTTGAAAAGGATTTGCAAATCATTGTATTCTGTTTATATTTACATCTAACACAATTCCCCAACTCATATGGAAACGTGCGTGGTTTGTACTCCATGAGGGAAAAAAAAAGGCATTTATTTTAACCAATAAAACACTTCTATACCTAAAATCAACAGGAAGTTGGCAAAAACCCCTTCAAAACAAAATTTTTGCAAAAAAGGCCTTTTTTGCCTCTTTGAACTGATATTTGACCCCCTTAAAATGCTTCAAAGTGCAAGTTAAAGCTATACTATGCCAAGCGAAAGCCATTTATCAACAACATCCAGAAACGCTAATCTGTAATTTGACCCCCTTAACATGCTTCAAAACTCACCAAATTTTACACACACATCAGGACTGGTGAAAATTGCCATCCAATCAAAAAAAACAAACCACAACAATGAAAATTGGGTTCTAGCGCCCCCTAAGAAAAAAAAAACTGACAATACTGCTTGTAAATTCTGTTAGGAATGTTGTAGAGTGATGAAACAAAAACTTCTATGTAGGTCTGACTAAGATCGGGACACGGCGGCAGCGGCCAAAGGCGGACCCGACCAACGCCGCTTGCAGTTTTAATTATAATTTGAAATTGCAATCCTCCTATTGATCTTGAAAACACTTGAAAGTAGGACAAGCACCCTCACCATCACTTGTTGGGAACCAAAAAGTGGATGGTGAGTATTGTCTCTCCAACATTGGAGTAGTAGTGACGCGTCAAATAAACAAAAGATGTTTGTTGGAAGAAAAAGGCCGTCCAGAACAGCAGAGACAAGGTTGCTATTGACATTTAGATAAAGGACGCATCAACCACTCTCAGCGTCCACTTTGACAAGTGCACTGGTGCTCTGCTAAAAGCCACAAAAACACGGTTTTCTCTCTGGGTCCGCTGGGATTGGATGAGGACACAAAGTTTAAAGAAAAAAAAATAATACAAAATACCTGGAATCGTTTGTTTATTGACAAATATTTATTTATTTTTAACTTTTTTTAAATGAAAACCTTTTTTTTTTAACTTGCGAATCCTATTTTCAATTGAAGTGAAGTGATTTATATTTATATAGCGCTTTTTCTCTAGTGACTCAAAGCGCTTTACATAGTGAAACCCAATATCGAAGTTACATTTAAAACCAGTGTGGGTGGCACTGGGAGCAGGTGGGTAAAGTGTCTTGCCCAAGGACACAACGGCAGTGACTAGGTTGGCAGAAGCGGGGATCGAACCTGCAACCCTCAAGTTGCTGGCACGGCCGCTCTACCAACCGAGCTATTTTTAACTCTGAATCTATTTATTTATTTATTTATTTTTATTAAAATATATATTATTTCAAGTTTTTCCTTGTCCTGATGTGGGCTTTGAACAGAGGATTTCGTTATGGCTTGTGAGACACTCATGATTTCGCGCTATATAAATAAACATTGATTGATTGATATTTGGCCAATTTAGTGTGTTGGCCCTCAGATAAGGTGGCGACTTGTCCAGGGTGTACCCCACCTTCCGCCCCAATGCAGCTGAGATAGGCTCCAGCGACACCACCCCATTTTCAAAGCAGTGTGGGTGGCACTGGGAGCAGGTGGGTGAAAGTGTCTTGCCCAAGGACATGACGGCAGGGACGAGGATGGCAGAAGCGGGGATCGAACCTGGAACCCCTCAAGTTGCTGGCACGGCCACTCTACCAACAGCTGCTTCTAAGGGGAGGGGTCTCGTTATGCAGCAGCTGCACTGGGTCATAAAGCATACTTGCCAACCTTGAGACCTCCGAATTCAGGAGATGGGGGGGGGGGTTGTATATTGTAGTGTCCTGGAAGAGTTAGTGCTGCAAGGGTTTATGGGTATTTGTTCTGTTGTGTTACAGTGCGGATGTTCTCCCGAAATGTGTTTGTCATTCTTGTTTGGTGTGGCTTCACAGTGTGGCGCATATTTGCAACATATCCGTCAGTCTACCCCAAGGCAGTCTACCAACGTCCCCAAACATTCTTGTTTGGTGTGGCTTCACAGTGTGGCGCATATTTGCAACATATCCGTCAGTCTACCCCCAAGGCAGTCTACCAACGTTCCCAAACATTCTTGTTTGGTGTGGCGCATATTTGTAACATATCCGTCAGTCTACCCCAAGGCAGTCTACAAACGTCCCCAAAAATTCTTGTTTGGTGTGGCTTCACAGTGTGGCGCATATTTGTAACATATCCGTCAGCCTACCCCAAGGCAGTCTACCAACGTCCCCAAACATTCTTGTTTGGTGTGGCTTCACAGTGTGGCGCATATTTGCAACATATCCGTCAGTCTACCCCAAGGCAGTCTACCAACGTCCCCAAAAATTCTTGTTTGGCGTGGCTTCGCAGTGTGGCGCATATTTGCAACATATCCGTCAGTCTACCCCAAGGCAGTCTACCAACGTCCCCAAACATTCTTGTTTGGTGTGGCTTCGCAGTGTGGTGCATATTTGTAACATATCCATCAGTCTACCCCCAAGGCAGTCTACCAACGTCCCCAAACATTCTTGTTTGGTGTGGCTTCGCAGTGTGGCGCATATTCGCAACATATCCGTCAGTCTACCCCAGGGCAGCTGTGGCTACTGATGTAGCTTACCACCACCAGGTGTGAATAAATGTTGAGTCCTACTTCTCTGTGAGCGCTTTGAGTGTTTAGAAAAGCGCGATATAAATCTAAGTTATAATAATAAAAACAGTGTTAAAGTTGTTAATACGGCCACCCTCCGTGTGACCTGTATGGCTGTTGACCAAGTATGCTATGCATTCACTTGTTTGTGTGTAAAAGTGAAGTGAACTTTTCTCTAGTGACTCAAAGCGCTTTACATAGTGAAACCCAATATCTAAGTTACATTTAAACCAGTGTGGGTGGCACTGGGGCGGCATAGCTCGATTGGTAGAGTGGCCGTGCCAGCAACTTGAGGGTTGCAGGTTCGATTCCCACTTCCGCCATCCTAGTCACTACCGCTGTGTCCTTGGGCAAGACACTTTACCCACCTGCTCCCAGTGCCACCCACACTGGTTTAAATGTAACTTGGATATTGGGTTTCACTATGTAAAAGCGCTTTGAGTCACCAGAGAAAAGCGCTATATAAATATAATTCACTTCACTTCACTGGGAGCAGGTGGGTGAAGTGTCTTGCCCAAGGACACAACGGCAGTGACTCGGACGGCAGAGGCGGGAATCGAACCTGCAACCCTCAAGTGGCTGACACAGCCACTCTACCAACCGAGCTATACCGCCCGCATGTATCATGTGACTCGGCCGGCACGCTGTTTGTACGGAGGAAAAGCGGACGTGATGACAGGTTGTACAGGACGCCAAAGGCACTGCCTTTAAGGAACGTCCCCGATATTGTTGGGGAGAAATTCGGGATAAAGGTTGCCCCCGGGACACTAAAATTCGAGAGTCTCCCGGGAAAAAACGGGAGAGTTGGCAAGTATGTCATAAACAGTTAAAACAAAAAGGTGCTTGGAGCGGTGTCAGGTTTGCCCCCTCTCCGCTCCTGATAAGGCCATTCCCTGTGGCTGTCCACAGTGGAGATTTACAAGCTGCCCGACCTTTCGCTTGATAAGGCACCGGTGGATCGTGACCACAGGACGCAGGGCAAGCTGAACTGCCAGCAAACAAGTCGAGTGATAACTTGCATCCAATTATTCTGACAGTGACAATTACACTTCATAACAACACGGCGCTCTCACAATGTTGCAAATAGGCCTTTAACTGTTGTGTATTTCATCTACAGTTGCTATTTATTCCCAATCTCTCTTTTAGGCAAGCTTTCTTTATCGTAGCCCGCATTCATTTGATGATGTGATCAAACGCTGCGCACACACACACACACACACACACACACTGGAGATAATGTCTCTTTCAGCTGCCTTCACGCAGATGCCAAGGCATATCACACTTGATTAAACAGTAGCGCTCCAATCGCACACCTACACATGCACACAAATACATATGCATACCCCAAGGCAACACACCAAATGTGTCGTCATGTGCATTACAGGGAGGAAGTGTGTGTGTGTATGTGTGTGTGTGTGTCCAATGTCTGCGGGTATGAACGCGTGTGTCATCCGTTGGTGTGTCATATCTACTCCGATGTGACCTTTAAACGCAGATATTTTCCTGCCGGCGCCTGCAAGCAACACTGCTAACACAATTACGCCGGGCTAATGAACAGAGGACGCCGATAAAGTCCTGCACACACACACACACACACACACACACACACACACACACACACGTTTTCCTCCATGCATATCAATCTCCCCGCAAAGGCTACATTTGCATCTTTAATATAAATGAAAGTGCTTCATAAAAGTTCACGGCGAAGAAAGAGGCGGACTAAATCCGGGGCGTTGGAGCTGTGGCCGCACGCCGCTCTTTAAAAAAAAAAAAAAAAAAAAATGCCAAAGACGCCGGGGGTCGAGTCCACTAAATTGGAACCGTTTTATGGTTTTGATGAAAATTGAAAACCTTTGCTCGGGTTTTTACTACTCAGGTGATTTTCAAGTCATTCTAATATACACAAACTCACATTGCGGAGAGCAGTTTTATGGTAGTTTGATATAAGGTTGTACGCTATACTAATAAAGTACCCTGATACTAATTGATTGAAATCGGTACTACCGTATTTCCTTGAATTGCCGCCGGGGCGCTAATTAATTTAAAACCTCTTCTCACTCCGGCGCTTACCATGCCGTAAATTTAGGCCTGCGCTTAAAAATTTGAGTGTGATGTAAGGATACCATCATGAAAAGCACATTTAATAAAAAAAACGTTATTATTGTTTTACCTTTACTTATAAATGAAGTCCATGCGCAGCTCCTTCTGATCAAAAGCATCGATAACTTGTTTAAAGAAGTCTTCCTTATCTTTCTTCAGTTTTAAAAGTCTCTCTGTCTCGATGGAGATCTTCCTTTATTACCTCCTGCTTCGATTGAAAGTCCAGTTTAGAAAACTGTTTTATTTTAGATATGTAATCCTCCATGTTAAAAGTGCAAGCGAGAGGAAAAAATAAACGGTCGCCGCTCACTCTTGCTGCTTGTTGTCACTTCTTCTGCAGCCGAGTAGTCGCAAGAAGGATCATTTAATGACTCATATTTGACACACGCAGCTACGGTATATTAATAAAACAAAGCTGCTTACTGTTCTTTTTAGCATATTCAATAGCTTGAACCTTAAATCCTACTGAATAGCTCTTAATCTTCTTCCCTTTATGCGATTTCAAATGATTGAGATCAGCCTCCTCCATTTTGAAAATGATGACAGGTGAAGTGTCACTCGTGACGTGACGAGTTTGACCCTGTGGAAATTCCAGGCATGTGCTAATTACTTGGCGAAACGAGTTTGACCCGGCAGAAATTCTAGGCATATGTTAATTATTTGGCGAAACGAGTTTGACCCGGCAGAAATTTGAGACAATTGCATTAATAAAAATAATATTTTGCGAAACGAGTTTGACCCGGCGGCAATTCAAGGAAATACGGTACACTGCCTTTGACAAGTACCGGTATCATTCTTTCATCTGCGGCGTGTGTCAAAAAGCACACACAAAGTGCACACAAGCAATAACATCTTGGAGAGGAAAAATGGCAAAAAAACGACAATTCTACTGGTTAATAAAGAGTGGGGGTGAAGTACAATATTTGGGCTTCAAAACTAACAGTAAAGGTGAAATAATGAACATTCAGATCTGCACAAGGAGTTATAAATAGTGAAAGGTAACAAGGTAGTTGTTTCACCCGTCCTGCTGTTTGGCTCCGGTGCAGACTGTCGTCAAGGAGCAAAGGGCAGACGTTACCTTCAGGGTTGATGTTTTCGTTACTTTACAATGGGTCTGTTAAGCCAGGGGTTTTTTTTGTAGCCCAACTGTCATTTTATTTTGACGCTTTTCGAAGTTATGCCGCTAAATGTTAGCATGCAAATAGTGACCCAAGTGGACTCACTCCGTAATTCCTAATCCAGCTGGTGCCAGCGCTATGCTGCGTGGCGCTGCATCTTGCCACACATATGTACTGCACGCTCGTATTTCTCCAAGGCGTGTGACACTTTTACGGCGCCGCGGCACACAAGTAATTGTCACTTGGCAGTAAACGGGAAAAAAAAGTCATCATCGTCATTTAGCAAAATCCAATTGAGTTTCTCACGCGGTCCTTCCCCCGCCATGCGTCATGCTCGCCGCTAAACCGGCACTCACTTACGCGGCCGACGTCGCGGGGCTAGTCCAAGGCCGCTCCACGCCTGTCTCCCGCGCCGTCCTCGCACCGCTAATCACACGGTCCACGCCCGCCGAGGACCTGGCGTTGGACTCAATCTGTTTGTGATTAACACGTGTTGGCGCTGACAGCACACTTTGAAGGGGGGATTCAGACCCTCCTCTGGTTTATGCGGGTGACCGGCGGTTCAACTTGACCTCCGACCTCCCCGCGGGCCGGTAAAAGAACAGAGATCATTTCCCTCCGAGAAGCGACGAGACGCCAAAACACAGATAGTTTATTATTGAGTCAGCACACGTGCTTTTTCACATCATTTTCAAATTATTTGGCTTAATTCACTTTATTTCAGCTTCTCCTACAACATTTAGGGCAGGGGGGTCCAAACTGAGGTCCGGGGGCCATTTGAGTTTCGTATAGTCGGAAAAATAATACATTAAAAATGTAGTAAAAAACAACAAAAGATGAAAAAAAGTTGAAATGTTGCCACTAATTACTGACAATAATACACTTTGAACTACCTGTACAATTAACACATAACACAATAGCCTGATATACATATATATATATATATGATTTTATTTGTAAAAGCACTTTATATTGAGCAAACAACCTTAAAGTGCTACAGTGTATAAAAACAATTGAAGAATCTAAACTAGAGCAACCTAATAGCTAGAACTAGCACGCATATATCGAAGCAAAAAAAAAAGCATCCACAGTCTGTGGTACACTCAGGAGGTCAGGGAGAGCGTTCCACAGAGCAGGTCTCCCATTGTTCGTCCTCATGGGATCTGCCCTAAGATGGGTTGGTTGTGAGTTCAAACTCCGGCCAAGTCATACCAAAGACTATAAAAATGGGAGCCAATACATCCCTGCTTAGCACTCAGCATCAAGGGTTATAATTGGGGTTTTGAATCACCAAAAATGATGCTATATGCAGTAATACTAATAATGGCTTGTATTTGTAAAATCACCTTACATTGAGCAAACAACCTCAAAGTGCTACAGTGTATAAAAAACAAAATACAAGATAATCAACATAAATAAATAAAAATAACTAGAACAGCCTAATAGCTAGAATATATCCATATATCTAAAGAAAAAAAGGCTTTTATAAAAAGTAGGGTTTTTAAGCCATTTTTAAAAGCATTCACAGTCTGTGGTGCCCTCAGGTCGTCAGGGAGAGTGTTCTACAGACAGCTTCGTTCGTTCTCATGCAATCTGCCCTAAGATGGGTAGGTTGTGAGTTCAAACCCCGGCCAAGTCATACCGAAGACTATAAAAATGGGAGCCAATACCTCCCTGCTTAGCACTCAGCATCAAGGGTTGGAATTGGGCGTTTGAATCACCAACAATTACGCTATATGCACTAGTCCTAATAATAACAGCTTTTATTTGTAAAAGCACTTTACATTGAGCAAACAACCTCAAAGTGCTACACTGTATTAAAAACAAAATACAAGATAATAAACATAAATAAATAAAAATAACTAGAACAGCCTAATAGCTAGAACTAGCATCCATATATCTAAAGAAAAAAAGGCTTTTATAAAAAGTAGGGTTTTTAGGCCATTTTTAAAAGCATTCACAGTCTGTGGTGCCCTCAGGTCGTCAGGGAGAGTGTTCCACAGACAGCTTTGTTCATCCTCATGCGATCCGCCCAGGGATGGGTAGGTTGTGAGTTCAAACCCCGGCCAAGTCATACCAAAGACATCAAGGGTTGGAATTGGGCGTTTAAATCACCAAACATTACGCTGTATGCACTAGTCCTAATAATAACAGCTTTTATTTGTAAAATCACCTTACATTGAGCAAACAACCTCAAAGTGCTACAGTGTATTAAAAAATATTAAAGAGGAAGTGAATTATATTTATATAGCGCTTTTCTCTAGTGACTCAAAGCGCTTTACATAGTGAAACCCAATATCTAAGTGACATTCAAACCGGTGTGGGTGGCACTGGGAGCAGGTGAGTAAAGTGTCTTGCCCAAGGACACAACGGCAGCGACTAGGATGGCGGGAGTGGGAATCGAACCTGCGACCCCCAAGTTGCTGGCACGGCCACTCTACCAACCGAGCTATACCGCCCCAAGATGAAAAACATAAATATATAAATTAAAACTAGAACAGTATAATAGCTAGAACTAGCACACATATATATATATATATATGTATATAAAAAGGCTTTTTTTTTCAAATAGGGTTTTTAAAGCTTTTTAAAAGCATTCACAGTCTGTGGTGCCCTCAGGTGGTCAGGGAGAGCATTCCTTATTTAATTTCAAGCAATTCACCTCAAAATAAATGATTGTGTTGTATTTGAAGTATACTGTAAGAGTTCCAATCTCCTGTCCAGAGTCCCAGCGCGTGCATCAGGCTGGGACTCGAGGACCGAAGCAATCATCCCGTGCTGCATTAAGTGTGACCGAGCAGCGTGGGAAGATGCACATTCCGAGGCTGCTCCAGTGCCAAGGTGAGGTTAGGAATGGCGGGAGATAACCGGGG
>NC_084616.1:4973252-4985752 GCF_033978795.1 Nerophis ophidion
CAGGAAAGCTCCTAAGATTGCGAAACAAGACCCGTTTATGTTGATAAAATCTGTTAATCCGGCCTCCTCCCGGTATCAGACCGTTTTGTTTTCCTCCTAAAGAACTCCTGGAGGATTTTAGCACCGAGTTTCAGGCAGAAGCAGATGTTTGGAGTGGTGTTAACATGAGGAGGAATCCACTTGCTTGTAGACTTCCACTTCCACACAGTCTGAACTTGCTAGTTCCAGGACCAGGTGACATGGTGGACCAGGTCAAACCCAGCAGTTTTTGCTACTTCCAAACCACTCATCTTCACCTCGTTGCCGACAAATAGAGTAAGTTTCTTACAAGTATCGTTATCACTGGAGGAAGAGGAATCGCTAGAAATGCTTCACTACACACCGTAGGAGGATGCAATATCTCACTGGCGTCACAATGTAAACAAATACCATGAGTGGATCGACACCTGACATCCACCGCAATGATACCAAGTACAGGAGCGTATTTCGTTGATACTACTATGATTACGTTGATATTTTTTATCGTCACAAAATCTTTTTTTCATATTATGTTTATAAAATCGGTAAGTACGTCCCTGGACTTGATGACTTTTGAATATGACCAGGCTATGATACTGTAACTAATTGGTATCGGATCGATACCTAGCTGTGTGGTATCATCTGAAACTAATATAAAGTATCCAAACTAGAGAACAATAAGTGAACTCACCGGCATCACCGTTAATGAAGCGTTCTTGAATGTAAACAAACACCATTGGTGGATCCACACCTGACATCCACTGTAATGATACCAACTACAGGAGCGTATCTCGTCGATACTACTGATATTTTTTTCATCACAAAATCTTTTTTTCATATTATGTTTACAAACTTGGGGAATAAGTCCCTGGACACATGAGGACTTTCAATAAGACCAATGTATGATCCTGTAACTACTTGGTATCAGATCGATACCTAGCTGTGTGGTATCATCCAAAACTAATATAAAGTATCCAAACTAGAGAATAAGTGAGCTCATCGGCATCACCGTTAATGAAGCGTTCTTGAATGTAAACAAACACCATTAGTGGATCTACACATGACATCCACTGTAATGATACCAAGTACAGGAGTGTATCTAGTCGATACTACTATGATTACATTGATATTTTTTATCGTCACACAATCTCCTTTTCATATTATGTTTACATACTCAGGAAATAAGACTCTGGACACATGAGGACTTTGAAGACGACCAGTCTATGATCCTGTAACTATTTGGTATCGGATCGATACATAACTGTGTGGTATCATCCAAAACTAATGTAAAGTATCCAAACTAGAGAAGAATAAGTGAGCTCAGCGGAATCACCGTTAATGACGTCGTTCTTGAATGTAAACAAACACCATTGGTGGATCTACACCTGACATCCACTGTAATGATACCAAGTACAGGAGTGTATCTAGTCGATACTACTATGATTACATTGATATTTTTTATCGTCACACAATCTCCTTTTCATATTATGTTTACAAACTCAGGAAATAAGTCCCTGGACTTGATGACTTTTGAATATGACCAGTCTATGATCCTGTAACTACTTGGTATCGGATCGATACCTAACTGTGTGGTATCATCTAAAACTAATGTAAAGTATCCAAACTAGAGAATAAGTGACCTCATCGGCATCACCGTTCTTGAAGCCGTTCTTGAATGTAAACAAACACCATGGGTGGATCTACACCTGACATCCACTGTAATGATACCAAGTACAGGAGCGTATCTCGTCGATACTACTATGATTACATTGATATTTTTTATCGTCACACAATCTCCTTTTCATATTATGTTTACAAACTCAGGAAATAAGACCCTGGACACATGAGGAGTTTGAATATGACCAGTCTATGATCCTGTAACTATTTGGTATCGGATTGATACCTAACTGTGTGGTATCATCCAAAACTAATATAAAGTATCCAAACTAGAGAATAATAAGTGAGCACAGCGGAATCACCGTTAATGACGTCGTTCTTGAATGTAAACAAACACCATTGGTGGATCTACACCTGACATCCACTGTAATGATACCAAGTAAAGGAGCGTATCTCGTCGATACTACTAGGATTACATTGATATTTTTTATCGTCACAAAATCTTTTTTTCATATTATGTTTATAAAATCGGTAAGTACGTCCCTGGACTTGATGACTTTTGAATATGACCAGTCAATGATCCTGTAACTACTTGGTATCGGATTGATACCTAGCTGTGTGGTATCAACCCAAATTAATGTAAAGTATCCAAACTAGAGAATAAGTGACCTCATCGGCATCACCATTATTGAAGCCGTTCTTGAACGTAAACAAACACCATTAGTGGATCTACACTTGACATCCACCGTAATGATACCAACCACAGGAGCGTATCTCGTCGATACTACTAGGATTACATTGATATTTTTTATCGTCACAAAATCTTTTTTTCATATTATGTTTAGAAAATCGGTAGGTACGTCCCTGGACTTGATGACTTTTGAATATGACCAGTCTATGATCCTGTAACTAATTGGTATCGGATCGATACCTAGCTGTGTGGTATCATCCAAGACTAATATAAAGTATCCAAACTAGAGAACAATAAGTGAACTCACCGGCATCACCGTTAATGAAGCGTTCTTGAATGTAAACAAACACCATTAGTGGATCTACACATGACATCCACTGTAATGATACCAAGTACAGGAGTGTATCTAGTCGATACTACTATGATTACATTGATATTTTTTATCGTCACACAATCTCCTTTTCATATTATGTTTACATACTCAGGAAATAAGTCCCTGGACACATGAGGACTTTGAAGACGACCAGTCTATGATCCTGTAACTATTTGGTATCGGATCGATACATAACTGTGTGGTATCATCCAAAACTAATGTAAAGTATCCAAACTAGAGAAGAATAAGTGAGCTCACCAGCATCACCGTTAATGAAGCGTTCTTGAATAAAAACAAACACCAATGGTGGATCTACACCTGACATCCACTGTAATGATACCAACCACAGGAGCGTATTTCGTCGATACTACTATGATTACATTGATATTTTTTATCGTCACAAAATCTTTTTTTCATGTTTATAAAATCGGTAAGTACGTCCCTGGACTTGATGACTTTTGAATATGACCAGTCAATGATCCTGTAACTACTTGGTATCGGATCGATACCTAACTGTGTGGTATCATCTAAAACTAATATAAAGTATCCAAACTAGAGAATAAGTGACCTCACCGGCATCACCGTTATTGAAGCCGTTCTTGAATGTAAACAAACACCATGGGTGGAGCTACACCTGACATCTATCGTAATGATACCAAGTACAGGACCGTATCTCGTCGATACTACTATGATAACAATAATATTTTTTATCATTACAAAATCTTTTTTTCATATTATGTTTACAAACTCAGGAAATAAGTCCCTGGACACATGAGGACTTTGAATAAAACCAATGTATGATCCTGTAACTACTTGGTATCGGATCGATACATAACTGTGTGGTATCATCCAAAACTAATGTAAAGTATCCAAACTAGAGAAGAATAAGTGAGCTCACCAGCATCACCGTTAATGAAGCGTTCTTGAATAAAAACAAACACCATTGGTGGATCTACACCTGACATCCACTGTAATGATACCAACCACAGGAGCGTATTTCGTTGATACTACTATGATTCCGTTGATATTTTTTATCGTCACAAAATCTTTTTTTCATATTATGTTTATAAAATCGGTAAGTATGTCCCTGGACTTGATGACTTTTGAATATGACCAGTCAATGATCCTGTAACTACTTGGTATCGGATTGATACCTAGCTGTGTGGTATCAACCCAAATTAATGTAAAGTATCCAAACTAGAGAATAAGTGAGCTCATCGGCATCACCGTTATTGAAGCCGTTCTTGAATGTAAACAAACACCATTGGTGGATCTACACCTGACATCCACTGTAATGATACCAACCACAGGAGCGTATCTCGTCGATACTACTATGATTACATTGATATTTTTTATCGTCACAAAATTTTTATTTCATATTATGTTTACAAACTCAGGAAATAAGTCCCTGGACACATGAGGACTTTTGAATACGACCAATGTATGATCCTGTAACTACTTGGTATCAGGTCAATACCTAACTGTGTGGTATCATCCAAAACTAATGTAAAGTATCCAAACTAGAGAATAAGTGAGCTCACCAGCATCACCGTTAATGACGCCGTTCTTGAAACTAAACAAACACCATTGGTGGATCTACACCTGACATCCACCGTAATGATACCAAGTACAGGAGGGTATCTCGTCGATACTACTTTGATTACATTGATATTTTTTATCATCACCAAATCTTTGTTTCATATTATGTTTACAATCTCAAGTCCCTGGACACATGAGGACTTTTGAATATGACCAAAGTATGATCCTGTAACTACTTGGTATCGGATTGATACCTAAATATGTGGTATCATCCAAAACTAATGTAAAGCATCAAAGAAGAGAAAAATTAGTGAATATTAAATTTTAATAGAAGTGTAGATAGAATATGTTAAAACAGAACATAAGCAGATATTAACAGTAAATGAACAAGTGGGTTGATAATCAATTTTTACAGTTTGTCCCTCATAATAAGTGTATAAATGACACAATATGTTACTGCAGACTATTAAGGATACTTTGTTTGTTTACTTACGACTAAAAGACAAGTTGTCTAGTATGTTCAACATTTCATTTAAGGACAAACTTGCAATAATAAAACATATGTTTCATGTACCCTTAGACTTTTTGTTCAAATAAAACCAATATTGACATTTTTTTGTGTGTGGAAAAGCGCCCCTCCTGAAAATCTCCCTGGGCAACCATTCTCCAGAATTCCTCCCGATTTCCACCCAGACTACAATATGTGAATGCAAGGCATACTTGGTCAACAGCCATACAGGTCACACTGAGGGTGGCCGTATAAACAACGCCAACACTGTTACAAATATGCGCCACACTGTGAACCCACACCAAAAACACATTTAGAAATCCTCCCAATTTCCACCCAGACTACAATATCGGGGGCGTGCCGGTCCAGTCACATAATATCTACGGCTTTTCACACACACAAGTGTATGCAAGGCATACTTGGTCAACAGCCATTCGGGTCAAACTGAGGGTGGCCGTGTAAACAACGCCAACACTGTTACAAAAATGCGCCACACTGTGAACCCACACCAAAAACACATTTAGAATCCCTCCCGATTTCCACCCAGACTACAATATCGGGGGCGTGCCGGTCCAGTCACATAATATCTACGGCTTTTCACACACACAAGTGAATGCAAGGCATACTTGGTCAACAGCCATACGGGTCACACTGAGGGTGGCCGTGTAAACAACGCCAACACTGTTACAAATATGCGCCACACTGTGAACCCACACCAAAAACACATTTAGAATTCCTCCCGATTTCCACCCAGACTACAATATCGGGGGCGTGCCGGTCCAGTCACATAATATCTACGGCTTTTCACACACACAAGTGAATGCAATGCATACTTGGTCAACAGCCATACAGGTCACACTGAGGGTGGCCGTATAAACAACGCCAACACTGTTACAAATATGCGCCACACTGTGAACCCACACCAAAAACACATCTAGAATTCCTCCCAATTTCCACCCAGACTACAATATTGGGGGCGTGCCGGTCCAGTCACATAATATCTACGGCTTTTCACACACACAAGTGTATGCAAGGCATACTTGGTCAACAGCCATACGGGTCACACTGAGGGTGGCCGTATAAACAACGCCAACACTGTTACAAAAATGCGCCACACTGTGAACCCACACCAAAAACACATTTAGAAATCCTCCCGATTTCCACCCAGACTACAATATCAGGGGCGTGCCGGTCCAGTCACATAATATCTACGGCTTTTCACACACACAAGTGTATGCAAGGCATACTTGGTCAACAGACATACAGGCCACACTGAGGGTGGCCGTATAAACAACGCCAACAATGTTACAAATATGCGCCACACTGTGAACCCACACCAAAAACACATTTAGAATTCCTCCCGATTTCCACCCAGACTAAAACATCGGGGGCCTGCCGGTCCAGTCACATAATATCTATGGCTTTTCACACACACAAGTGAATGCAATGCATACTTGGTCAACAGCCATACAGGTCACACTGAGGGTGGCCGTATAAACAACGCCAACACTGTTACAAATATGCGCCACACTGTGAACCCACACCAAAAACACATTTAGAATTCCTCCCGATTTCCACCCAGACTACAATATCGGGGGCGTGCCGGTCCAGTCACATAATATCTACAGCTTTTCACACACACAAGTGAATGCAAGGCATACTTGTTCAACAGCCATACGGGTCACACTGAGGGTGGCCGTATAAACAACGCCAACACTGTTACAAATATGCGCCACACTGTGAACCCACACCAAAAACACATTTAGAATTCCTCCCGATTTCCACCCAGACTACAATATTGGGGGCGTGCCGGTCCAGTCACATAATATCTACGGCTTTTCACACACACAAGTGAATGCAAGGCATACTTGGTCAACAGCCATACGGGTCACACTGAGGGTGGCCGTATAAACAACGCCAACACTGTTACAAATATGCGCCACACTGTGAACCCACACCAAAAACACATTTAGAATTCCTCCCGATTTCCACCCAGACTACAATATCGGGGGCGTGCCGGTCCAGTCACATAATATCTATGGCTTTTCACACACACAAGTGAATGCAATGCATACTTGGTCAACAGCCATACGGGTCACACTGAGGGTGGCCGTATAAACAACGCCAACACTGTTACAAATATGCGCCACACTGTGAACCCACACCAAAACCACATTTAGAATTCCTCCCGATTTCCACCCAGACTACAATATTGGGGGCGTGCCGGTCCAGTCACATAATATCTACGGCTTTTCACACACACAAGTGAATGCAAAGCATACTTGGTCAACAGCCATACGGGTCACTCTGAGGGTGGCCGTATAAACAACGCCAACATTGTTACAAATATGCGCCACACTGTGAACCCACACCAAAAACACATTTAGAATTCCTCCCGATTTCCACCCAGACTACAATATCGGGGGCGTGCCGGTCCAGTCACATAATATCTACGGCTTTTCACACACACAAGTGAATGCAAAGCATACTTGGTCAACAGCCATACGGGTCACACTGAGGGTGGCCGTATAAACAACGCCAACACTGTTACAAATATGCGCCACACTGTGAACCCACACCAAAAACACATTTAGAATCCCTCCCGATTTCCACCCAGACTACAATATCGGGGGTGTGCCGGTCCAGTCACATAATATCTACGGCTTTTCACACACACAAGTGAATGCAATGGATACTTGGTCAACAGCCATACGGGTCACACTGAGGGTGGCCGTATAAACAACGCCAACACTGTTACAAATATGCGCCACACTGTGAACCCACACCAAAAACACATTTAGAATTCCTCCCGATTTCCACCCAGACTACAATATCGGGGGTGTGCCGGTCCAGTCACATAATATCTACGGCTTTTCACACACACAAGTGAATGCAATGCATACTTGGTCAACAGCCATACGGGTCACACTGAGGGTGGCCGTATAACCAACGCCAACACTGTTACAAATATGCGCCACACTGTGAACCCACACCAAAAACACATTTAGAATTCCTCCCGATTTCCACCCAGACTACAATATCGGGGGCGTGCCGGTCCAGTCACATAATATCTACGGCTTTTCACACACACAAGTGAATGCAAAGCATACTTGGTCAACAGCCATACGGGTCACACTGAGGGTGGCCGTATAAACAACGCCCACACTGTTACAAATATGCGCCACACTGTGAACCCACACCAAAAACACATTTAGAATTCCTTCCGATTTCCACCCAGACTACAATATCGGGGGCGTGCCGGCCCAGTCACATAATATCTACGGCTTTTCACACACACAAGTGTATGCAAGACATACTTGGTCAACAGTCATACAGGTCACACTGAGGGTGGCCGTATAAACAACGCCAACATTGTTACAAATATGCGCCACACTGTGAACCCACACCAAACACACATTTGGGGAGAACATCCGGACCGTAACACAACATAAACACGACAGAACAAATACCCAGAATCCTTTGCAGCACTAACTCTTCTGGGATGCTACTTTTCTGTTATTCTCTGTACTTTAAAGTTCAAATTTGAATGACAATAAAGAGGAAGTCTTAGTCTAAGTAGTTCTAGCTTCCTTATATATCCATGCTCTTGTCCTGGAATGTGATGTATCACCTATAACCCATCATTAGGACGGCGTGGCGCAGTGGTGAGTGGCCGTGCCAGCAACCAGAGGGTTCCTGGTTCAATCCCCACCTTCTACCAACCTCGTCACATCCGTTGTGTCCTTGAGCAAGACCTTGCATGGCAGCTCCCTCCATCAGTGTGTGTGAATGTGGAAATAGTGTCAAAGTGCTTTGAGTTCCTTAAAAAGGTAGAAAAGCGCTATACAAGTACGAGCCATTTACCATCAGATACTAAAGCCTACTACGAGCAAAAACTAGTAAAAAAACAAGGCCAGGGACTCCTGCTAATTCCACTAATGAGTTGTTTCATGTGTTCATTTGTCACGCACTTATTTGCGACACTTATCTGCCACACATGGAAGGCCTGTCCGGGGGAAATAATTGCCTACATTAAACGGGTCCCTGGTGCAAAAAAGGCCGGGGCCCCCTGTGCTACAGGAAGCAGATGCCTAGGATTTTTCCCCCCCTCCCAAAATAGAAAGAAAGAATACATTTAGTACAGGGGTCTCAGAGACCCGGCCTGCGAGACGTTATTCTGCGAGTTGTAAATGAATGGTGCTTGACGGCGTTGTGTGCGGAGCTGGAGGAATCCACCAATCACGGTGTGGTATGTGGCTCTGAAGGGCGGAACGTTGATGTCACTTGCATGATGCAAGCAGAGAAACGTGTTGTCGCTTTTCCACTAGACCCGCACGCGCTCTTCCTCCCGCGCTCGCTCGCCCACCTGTGTCTCTCTCTCGCTCCCTCCCCCGGCGCCGCTGTAACAGTCCGAGCCGGGGAGACAAGCGAATCCCGGTAGCTTCCGAAGCACTCCGCCGAAGGACCGAGCGACGATACAAAACTGTGGAGCCCCGGACCCCGGCGCTGATGCTCCCACAGAGAGTCGCCGGGCGAATCGGACGTGTAACACCTTAGTCGTGGTGTTAGCCCGCTCGGGGCTAATTGTGCTACTGTCGGGAACCTTTTTAGCTGAGAGAGCCATGAAAGCCAAATATTTCAAAATGTATTTTCCGTAAGAGTCATATAACATTTTTCAACACTGAATCCAACTAAATTCGTGCATTTTTCAGTATGACCAACATTTGTAGAGTCTCTTATTCTTTTTAACAACATTGTTATTCGAAAAGTTAACCAATAATAAATATAATACTTCTTACCATTAAAGCGACATCTTGAACAGGTGCGGTAGAAAACGGATGGTTGGATTAAAATGCATGAGAATGTCTTATAATTTGAACGTTATTTTTGAAACGGTGATTACCAGCCGAATTTTTACCTGCACCCTGCCTCCCGCTGTTTCCCACATCTAGAAAGCAATTAGCTACCGACTGCCACCTACTGATATGGAAGAGTATTACACGGTTACTTGGCATAGCTCGGTTGGTAGAGTGGCCGTGCTAGCAACCTGAGGGTTCCAGGTTCGATTCCCGCTTCCGCCATCCTAGCCACTGCCGTTGTGTCCTTGGGCAAGACACTTTACACACCTGCCCTCAGTGCCACCCACACTGGTTTAAATGTCACTTAGATATTGGGTTTCACTATGCAAAAGCGCTTTGAGTCACTAGAGAAAAGCGCTATATAAATATAATTATCTGAGAGCCATATGTAGTCATCAAAAGAGCCACATCTGGCTCTAGAGCCATAGGTTCCCTCCCCCTGTTCTAGATGTTGACATAGCAACATACAACCTTCTGCTACTGTTGCATGCTGGGTAGTGGAGTTCTCATATTCCAAAGCTCATGAGGTCCCAGTAAGTATGTGTATACATTGTTGCTGACTGGACAAATCGAATTATTATTGTTATTACCTATGACTGGTTTATTTATTTAATCCTCATTTTGTTCATTTATATTTTGATTTTATTTTGTGTTGAAAATAAAAATAAAACATTTAAAAATATATTTTTTTAAGACATGTATTCTTGCGGCCAAGCCTCACCCAGACTCTGCTTCCAGGCAAAGTGAGTTTGAGACCCCTGATTTAGTAAGAAAACTTACTCAGTTAACCAACTCAGTGGCCTAGTGGTTAGAGTGTCCGCCCTGAGATGGGTAGGTTGTTAGTTCAAACCCCGCGCCGAGTCATACCAAAGACTATAAAAAACGGGAGCCATTACCTCCCTGCTTGGCACTCAGCATCAAGGCTTGGAATTGGGGGTTAAATCACCAAGAATTATTCCTGGGCGTGGCCACCGTTGCTGCCCACAGCTCCCCTCACCTCCCACGGGGTAAAAAGAGGATGGGTCGAATGCAGAAGACACATTTCACCACACCTAGCTTGAACTACAGTACTTTGTTGGTACCGTATTTCCTTGAATTGCCGCCGGGTATATAGTACGCACCTGACTAGAATTACTGCCGGGTCAAACTCGTTTCACAAAATAATTAGCGCATGCTTAGCATTACCGCCGGCTCAGGATTAAACTCGTTTCGCAAAATATTATTTTTATTAGCGCATGTCTAGAATTTCCACCGGGTCAAACTCGTCACGTCACGGGTGACACTTTTCAAAAGGGAGGAGGCTGATTTCAATCATTTGAAATCGCATAAAGAGAAGAAGATTAAGAGCTATTCAGTAGGATTTAAGGTCCAAGCAATTGAGTATGCTAAAAAGAACAGTAAGCAGCTATGTTTTATTAATATACCGTAGCTGCGTGTGTCAAATAGGAGTCATTAAATGACTCCCGCCTCCTGGTGGTAGAGGGCGCTAGTGATCCTTCTTGCGACTACTTGGCTGCAGAAGAAGTGACAACAAGCAGCAAGAGCAGTTTATTTTTTCCTCTCGCTTGCACTTTTAACATGGAGGATTACATAAAGTGAATTGTGAATTATATTTATATAGCGCTGTTTTCTCTAGTGACTCAAAGCGCTTTACAAAGTGAAACCCAATATCTAATTTTTACATTTAAACCAGTGTGGGTGGCACTGGGAGCAGGTGGGTAAAGTGTCTTGCCCAAGGAGACAACGGCAGTGACTAGGATGGCGGAAGCGGGATTCGAACCTGCAACCCTTAAGTTGCTGGCTCGGCCGCTCTACCAACCGAGCTATACCACCATATCTAAAATAAAACAGTTTTCTAAACTGGACTTTCAATGGAAGGAGGAGGTAATAAAGGAAGATCTCCATCGAGATGGACAGACTTTTAAAACTGAAGAAAGATAAGGAAGACTTCTATAAACAAGTTTCAATGCTTTTGGTCAGAAGGAGCTGCGCATGGACTTCATTTATAAGTAAAGGTAAGACCATAATAACGTTTGTTTTATTAAATGTGCTTTTCATGATGGTATCCTTACATCACACTCAAATTTTTAAGCGCAGGCCTAAATTTACCACATGCCTTTGGTAAGTGCCGGAGTGAGAAGAGGTTTTAAATTAATTAGCGCCCCGGTGGCAGTTCAAGGAAATACAGTATTTCCTGGCTTTGAAGGGCCACATCAAATGAAGTGAAGTAAAGTGAATTATATTTATATAGCGCTTTTCTCTAGTGACTCAAAGCACTTTACATAGTGAAACCCAATATCTAAGTTACATTTAAACCAGTGTGGGTGGCACTGGGAGCAGGTGGGTAAAGTGTCTTGCTCAAGGACACAACGGCCATAACTAGGATGGCACAAGCGGGAATCGAACCTGCCACCCTCAAGTTGCTGGCACGGCCACTCTACCAACCGAGCTATACCGCCCCCGGGCCTCGACCTGGACACCTGTGATGTAGTTGATACGTCAAAATGAGGTTTTTTGTCAACAAGTCGACTCCAACTTTGATTTGCTTTTTTAAAAGAAGGCAGCATGTGGCTTTTAAGTCTCATCTTAAAACTCATCTGTATACTCTAGCCTTTAAATAGACCTCCTTTTTAGACCAGTTGATCTGCCGCTTCTTTTCTTTCTCCTATGTCCCCCCCTCCCTTGTGGAGGGGGTCCGGTCCGATGACCATGGATGAAGTACTGACTGTCCAGAGTCGAGACCCAGGATGGACCGCTCGCCTGTATCGGTTGGGGACATCTCTACGCTGCTGATCCGCTTGAGATGGTTTCCTGTGGACGGGACTCTCACTGCTGTGTTGGAGCCACTATGGATTGAACTTTCACAGTATCATGTTAGACCCGCTCAACATCCAT
>NC_084616.1:4990752-5040752 GCF_033978795.1 Nerophis ophidion
TCAAGACAAAGTATATAATTTGTGAAATCTTCTATAAGAAAATATATTCAAACTACACAAATTAAGAACTGTTTTCTTTTTTTTTTATTAAAAAAAGAAAATGGTAATTAAGATTTTTTTTGAGGCCATATTTCATAGAAAATGTATTCATATTTTTGGAGACCTTAATTTTTTTTGGGGGGGGGAATATTGAATATAAAAACATATCTAAAATACAAAAACTTTTTTTTTAGGATATTCAATATTTTTTTAATATAATTTTTCTGGTGTTTTTCCGCCCTAAAAAATAAAGAAACAGGTGTTTGCGGGTCGAGGGGAAGTATAAAAATGTAAATATTTATTACAAAAGTACATTTAAAATACCCCAGCTAAGAAGTGGTTTTATATATGGCAAAATGTAGCTTTTTTTTTTTTTTTTAAGAATACAATCTGTTGTTTATTTATTGCCAACAATACACACACAATTTCAAAAAAAGTGTATATATATTTTTTTAAATATTTAATACGGAAATATATTAAAGACATTTTCCTTTAAACCAGCATAAAGTCATCACGAATGTCTTCCCGAAAGAGTGGGAGCTTCAAATGGGGCGCGACCTGAACCCCATTAAACTGAACCCTCACATCCCCACTTAGCTAATTCAACTACTGCATTAAAAACACATTAAAAAAAACCTCATTCCCAGCTGCCTGCTGAGTAAATATGCACGAGTAAGAACAAAAAAACATGAGTTGAACCCTGCAGGAGACGCCACCAGGAGCAAAATGAAATGTTATGTTAAAACCTTCCCACTATTCCAGCAGAAGAATGTGCTTAAAAGCAAAGTCCTGCACACACAAAGTCGCTGACTCAAACACACGCACACACACTATTTCACTAGATTGCATGCACACAAAAGGCATGCTGCTTTGAACACACACACACACACACACTAAAATCCTTCCTGTCATGTTTGCAGGGATACTTTTGCACAAATATAACTTGGAAAGCAACAATTAAAACGGCCAATAAAATAATCTCATAATTACAACCATGACAGTTATTGGGTGTCTCTGTAGAACTAAAATATATCTTCTAGTCCAGTGTCACCAATATGTGATCCTCCTGTGTCCGTGTCAAATGTTTCCGTGCCAGTAAAGTGGATGATAAATGGGACCAATTTCCACGTCCAAGTCGCAACACTTCCGACAACAAAAAAAAACAAACCTCAAGTTGCCGCAGACACGTTTCATCTTTTTTTTTTTTTTTCTGTTCTTGTGCCGGAGAGAGATTGGAAGAATGGGAGACATTTAAGACCAACAGGACTAGAGTTGCACAATTCCGGGAATATTCAAAGTTGGGAACTGTCCATGGGAACTAACCAGAATTAACAGGGATTAAAGTTCAAGTACAAACCCTGTTTCCATATGAGTTGGGAAATTGTGTTAGATGTAAATATAAACAGAATACAATGATTTGCAAATCCTTTTCAAGCCATATTCAGTTGAATATGCTACAAAGACAACATATTTGATGTTCAAACTCATAAACTTGATTAACTTAGAATTTCATGGCTGCAACACGTGCCAAAGTAGTTGGGAAAGGGCATGTTCACCACTGTGTTACATCACCTTTCTTTTAACAACACTCAATAGACGTTTGGGAACTGAGGAAACTAATTGTTGAAGCTTTGAAAGTGGAATTCTTTCCCATTCTTGTTTTATGTAGAGCTTCAGTCCTTCAACAGTCCGGGGTCTCCGCTGTCCTATTTTACACTTTATAATTTTCCTTGGGAGACAGGTCTGGACTGCAGGTGGGCCAGGAAAGTACCCGCACTCTTTTTTTACGAAGCCACGGTGTTGTAACACGTGCTGAATGTGGCTTGGCATTGTCTTGCTGAAATAAGCAGGGGCGTCCATGAAAAAGACGGCGCTTAGATGGCAGCATATGTTGTTCCAAAACCTGTATGTACCTTTCAGCATTAATGGTGCCTTCACAGATGTGTAAGTTACCCATGCCTTGGGCACTAATGCACCCCCATACCATCACACATGCTGGCTTTTGAACTTTGCGTCGATAACAGTCTGGATGGTTCGCTTCCCCTTTGGTCCGGATGACACCATGTCGAATATTTCCAAAAACAATTTGAAATGTGGACTCGTCAGACCACAGAACACTTTTCCACTTTGCATCAATCCATCTTAGATGATTTCAGGCCCAGAGAAGCCGGCACCGTTTCTGGATGTTGTTGATATATGCTTTCGCTTTGCATAGTAGAGCTTTAACTTGCACTTACAGATGTAGCGACAAACTGTATTTAGTGACAGTGGTTTTCTGAAGTGTTCCTAAGCCCATGTGGTGATATCCTTTAGAGATTAAAGTCGATTTTTGATACAGTGCCGTCTGAGGGATGGAAGGTCACGGTCATTCAATGTTGGTTTCCGGCCATGCCGCTTACGTGGAGTGATTTCTCCAGATTCTCTGAACCTTTTGATGATATTATGGAGCGTAGATGTTGAAATCCCTAAATTTCTTGCAATTGCACTTTGAGAAAGGTTGTTCTTAAACTGTTTGACTATTTGCTCACACAGTTGTGGACAAAGGGGTGTACCTCGCCCCATCCTTTCTTGTGAAAGACTGAGCATTTTTTGGGAAGCTGTTTTTATAGCCAATCATGGCACCCACCTGTTCCCAATTAGCCTGCACACCTGTGGGATGTTCCAAATAAGTGTTTGATGAGCATTCCTCAACTTTATCAGTATTTATTGCCACCTTTCCCAACTTCTTTGTCAGGATTTGCAATTAATTGTATTCTGTTTATATTTACATCTAACACAATTTCCCAACTCATATGGAAACAGGGTTTGTAGATCATTATTGGAACTCCCCATATATTCCCATAAACGGTGTCCAACTTTGAATCATCAAAAAATGGTCAATATTTCCAAACTTCCCGTGGTAAATATCTGGAAAATGTCCAACCCTTTGCAACTCTAGTCAGGACTAATCAACTGGGGGCCCGACAAAGCTTTTAATTTGTCCCGCCGAACAACAACCACAGAGGCTTGATGGAAACATTCAAAACAGGGTTATGTTTAAATTAAAAAAAAATGTATTGCTTGGATGGCATTATCTCAGGATTCTAAGAATATTACTTACATATTAAGTAAAGAAAAATATTTTAGTGTTTGCAAACTTTGCAAAGGCACACGTCTCTAGTAGGGTTGTACTGTATACCAATACCAGTATAGTACCGCCATACTAATGAATCATATTCGGTACTTTACCGCCTCTAAAAAGTTAAAAGAAGAAAAACTATGAATTATTTTTTTTTAGAAGTAAAAATTTTATGAGAAGTTTAATTCACGGGGGTGCAGTTAAAATTCTTCTTTGATTAAAAATATATATATTTTTTAAGAATAACGTAATATTTAAATACAAAATAAACAGTATTAACAAATTTGTGTGTTTTTTTTTTAAATCTTGATCTGTTGTGTTTTTTCTTGGTAAAAACTTGCACAATAATAAGTTTCTTGGAACAGAAATAAAGCTTATAAGTTAGTTTTTTAAATACTTTTTCCAAAATAATTTCTCCAGAGTATTTTTTTCCTAAGTATGAAAATCTTGCAAAAATTAAGTTGAACTTTTTTGAGAAATTAGTCAATATTTTATTCTATTAACTTTTTTTTTAATTTCACCACAGAATTTTTTTTCTTTTTTCCAGTCTGAAAATATGTTTTCCAAGAAAAAAAGAATCTTGAAAAATCTAAGTTGTTTATTTTTTGGAGAAATTATTCAATCTTCTATGTTATTAGCTAATATTATTTTGTTACTTTTGTTTTTATTCCAAGTCCAAAAATATTTTCCCCAAAACATTTAATTAAAAAAAAATTAAATGTTTTATTTTATTATTAAATTATCTTATGTATTTATTTTAATTTCACCAGAGTATTTTCTTCTTTGTCCAAGTCTGAAAAGGCATTTTCCAAGAGGGAAAAACTTGACAATAATACATTTTTTAAAACAAAAATAAATCTTATAATAGTTAGATTTTTTAAAATACTTTTTCCAAAATAGTTTCTCAAGAGTGTTTTGTTTCTTTTTCTATGTATGAAAATCTTGCAAAAATTAACTTTTTTGAGAAATTAGTCAATATTTAAATGTAATATAAACTTATCTTTTTATTATTATTTTTTCTCCTTTTCCAAGTCTGAAAATGTGTTTTTCAAGAAAAAATAAGTATTGCAACATCTTAGTTGTATTTTTTTGAGAATTTTTTCAATCTTTTATTTTATTATTAGTTAATCTTTTTTTTTCTTCTTATTCCAAAGAAACCAGCTGTGTTTCGGTTGCTAAAAGCAGCTGCAATCCACCGCTTTCCACCAACAGCATTCTTCTTTGACGTCTCCATTATTAATTGAACAAATTGCAAAATATTCAGCAACACAGATGTCCAGAATACTGTGTAATTATGCGATGAAAAGAGACGCCTTTTAGCCCTAAGTGGTGCTGGGCTAATACGTCCGCTACAACCAATAACGTCACAACACGAGTCATCATTCCGCGACGTTTTCAACAAGAAACTCCGCGGGAAATTTAAAATTGCAATTTAGTAAACTAAGAAGGCCTTATTGGCATGTGTTGCAATGTTAGTATTTCATCATTGATATATAAACTCAGCTACAATCGGGCGGAAGGCGGGGTACACCCTGGACAAGTCCATTGTAGCTGAGATAGGCGCCAGCGCCCCCCGCGACCCCAAAAGGGAATAAGCGGTAGAAAATGGATGGATGGATGGATGGATATATTAACTATCAGACTGCATGGTCGCTATTCGTGGCTTTCAGTAGGTCTTTAATCTTGTTTTAATAATAAATTTATAAGTCTAAGTAAATATTTTTTTTGACAAATTAGTCACTTTTATTTTATCAATTATTAATCTTGTTTTGGGCCCTGTGATGAGGTGGCGACTTGTCCAGGGTGTACCCCGCCTTCCGCTTGATTGTAGCCAAGATAAGCGCCAGCGACCCCAAAATGGAATAAGCGGTAGACTGGATGGATGGATGGATAATCTTGTTTCGTATTAATTTAATTCATTTTCTTTACAAGTTCTTTGTTTGAAAACTATCAATCTACGAAGAATTAAAAAAAACTTTCAACTAAAAATTATAATTTGAGATATATTGTTTGATTCAAGTCATAAATAAAAATGTTTAGCTCGGTTGGTAGAGTGGCCGGGCCAGCAACCTGAGGGTTGCAGGTTCGATTCCCGCTTCCGCCATCCTAGTCACTGCCGTTGTGTCCTTGGGCAAGACACTTTACCCACCTGCTCCCAGTGCCACCCACACTGGTTTAAATGTAACTTAGATATTGGGTGTCACTATGTAAAGTGCTTTGAGTCACTAGAGAAAAGCGCTATATAAATGTAATTCAAATATATAATTCAATAATTCAATTTTGCACCAACAGCGCCTCTGCTGGTTGCAGACAAGTATTGCACTCCATTTCCACTCAACCGCTCTCAGACATAATTCATCAATAATGTCTCAGAGGAAAAAAAAAAAAATAAATCCATTGATGGAACGCTGTGGTAACATATGGAAAAAATACATTTGTGGAATCAAACCAAAATCCCGAAGCAAGTCGGACAAAATAGTACCTGGTGTGCACACCTGGTGTGTCCTTGTGTTAGCACGCTCCACTCGTCATGACTGATGAGAGGATGCTGCACGGGTTGGATAATCCTCTTCCTCAAAGTCTCACACACACAAACGCACACACACACACACACACACACACACACACACGAGCGAGCACTCAGCAAAATGAGGTGAGCCTCAATTTGTGTGCGAGCTGATCAGAGGGAGGGTCACTCTTCTGCTGACTCGGCAGTTGTCGTACTTCCAGTCATCTCCCGCTCAGCACGGAGCCAGGTGGGAACTTCTTGCCGGGGCGCTGAATATTTCAAAACAACGCTGCAAAGTTGGACTTACAAACCCCGTTTCCATATGAGTTGGGAAAGTGTGTTAGATGTAAATATAAACAGAATACAATGATTTGCAAATCCTTTCAATCAATCAATCAGTGTTTACTTATATAGCCCTAAATCACTAGTGTCTCAAAGGGCTGCACAAACCACTACGACATCCTCGGTAGGCCCACATAAGGGCAAGGAAAAACTCACACCCAGTGGGACGTCGGTGACAATGATGACTATGAGAAACCTTGGAGAGGAGGAAAGCAATGGATGTCGAGCGGGTCTAACATGATACTGTGAAAGTTCAATCCTGCAATGCATACTCGGTCAACAGCCATACAGGTCACACTGAGGGTGGCCGTATAAACAACGCCAACACTGTTACAAATATGCGCCACACTGTGAACCCACACCAAAAACACATTTAGAATTCCTCCCGATTTCCACCCAGACTACAATATCGGGGGCGTGCCGGTCCAGTCACATAATATCTACGGCTTTTCACACACACAAGTGAATGCAAGGCATACTTGGTCAACAGCCATACAGGTCACACTGAGGGTGGCCGTATAAACAACGCCAACACTGTTACAAATATGCGCCACACTGTGAACCCACACCAAAAACACATTTAGAAATCCTCCCAATTTCCACCCAGACTACAATATCGGGGGCGTGCCGGTCCAGTCACATAATATCTACGGCTTTTCACACACAAGTGAATGCAAGGCATACTTGGTCAACAGACATACGGGTCACACTGAGGGTGGCCGTATAAACAACGCCAACACTGTTACAAATATGCGCCACACTGTGAACCCACACCAAACATTTCGGGAGAACATCCGCACCGTTACACAAAATAAACAGAACAGAACCAATACCCAGAAACCCTTGCAGCACTAACTCTTCCAGGATGCTAGAATATACACCCGCGTTACAACCCCCCCAAAAAACAGTGCTTGCCAAATACTCAGTGAAGCAGGTATAGCAAGGAGTGGGATTTCTAACAATTACAAAGGTTTGAGTCATGTTCTCCTACAGAAAATATGTTAAAACAAAAAGAGTTTTTTTTTTCGTCATCTTTTCCCATTTTCACACATCTCTGAAAGAGGTCTAGGGAGCCACTAGAGCGGCGCTAAAGAGCCACGGGATGCTGACCCCCGCGGTATGTATATTAAAAAAAATCAGTCATTAATTCGGCGACTGTCTCCCGTGTTTACGCAGATCCCAGGCCCGTGGATTTGGGAAAAGAAGCCGACTACAACAAGCCTTCGTTGCGCGAAGAAGGTAAGTGTGTGCTGGAGGCCGTACAAGCTGTTTTAAGTCCAACCCAAAGAGTGGCGCCGCTTTGACTAGTAGTTGGGAAAGGGCATGTTCACCACTGTGTTACATCACCTTTTCTTTTAACAACACTCAATAAACGTTTGGGAACTGAGGAAACTAATTGTTGAAGCTTTGAAAGTGGAATTCTTTCCCATTCTTGTTTTATGTAGAGCTTCAGTCCTTCAACAGTCCGGGGTCTCCGCTGTCCTATTTTACGCTTCACACATTTTCAATGGGAGACAGGTCTGGACTGCAGGTGGGCCAGGAAAGTACCCCCACTCTTTTTTTACAAAGCCACGCTGTTCTAACACGTGCTGAATGTGGCTTGGCATTGTCTTGCTGAAATAAGCAGGGGCGTCCATGAAAAAGGCGGCGCTTAGATGGCAGCATATGTTGTTCCAAAAGCTGTATGTACCTTTCAGCATTAATGGTGCCTTCACAGATGTGTAAGTTACCCATGCCTTGGGCACTAATGCACCCCCATACCATCACACATGCTGGCTTTTCAACTTAGTGTCGATAACAGTCTGGATGGTTCGCTTCCCTTTTGGTCCGGATGACACGATGTCGAATAGTTCCCAAAACTATTTGAAATGTGGACTCGTCAGACCACAGAACACTTTTCCACTTTGCATCGGTCTATCTTAGATGATCTCGGGCCCAGAGAAGCCGACGGCGTTTCTGGATGTTGTTGATAAATGGCTTTTGCTTTGCATAGTAGAGCCTTAACTTGCACTTACAGATGTAGCGACAAACTGTATTTAGTGACAGTGGTTTTCTGAAGTGTTCCTGAGCCCATGTGGTGATATCCTTTAGAGATTGATGTCGATTTTGGATACAGTGCCATCTGAGGGATGGAAGGTCACGGTCATTCAATGTTGGTTTCCGGCCATGCCGCTTACGTGGAGTGATTTCTCCAGATTCTCTGAACCTTTTGATGATATTATGGAGCGTAGATGTTGAAATCCCTAAATTTCTTGCAATTGCACTTTGAGAAAGGTTGTTCTTAAACTGTTTGACTATTTGCTCACGCAGTTGTGGACAAAGGGGTGTACCTCGCCCCATCCTTTCTTGTGAAAGACTGAGCACTTTTTGGGAAGCTGTTTTTATACCCAATCATGGCACCCACCTGTTCCCAATTAGCCTGCACACCTGTGGGATGTTCCAAATAAGTGTTTGATGAGCATTCCTCAACTTTATCAGTATTTATTGCCACCTTTCCCAACTTCTTTGTCACGTGTTGCTGGCATCAAATTGTTTATATTTACATCTAACACCATTTCCCAACTCATATGGAAACGGGGTTTGTAGTTAAGAGCGCAGCTTTTTCTTACAACAAATTATTTTGAAAAATGGCCTCAATAGAGGCCATGTGGCAGCACGGTGGCAGAGGGGTTAGTGCGTCTGCCTCACAATACGAAGCTCCTGCAGTCCTGGGTTCAAATCCAGGCTCGGGATCTTTCTGTGTGGAGTTTGCATGTTCTCCCCGTGAATGCGTGGGTTCCCTCCGAGTACTCCGGCTTCCTCCCACCTCCAAAGACATGCACCTGGGGATAGGCCCCTCCCACCTCCAGAGACATGCACCTGGGGATAGGCCCCTCCCACCTCCAAAGACATGCACCTGGGGATAGGCCCCTCCCACCTCCAAAGACATGCACCTGGGGATAGGCCCCTCCCACTTCCAAAGACATGCACCTGGGGATAGGCCCCTCCCACCTCCAAAGACATGCACCTGGGGATAGGCCCCTCCCACCTCCAAAGACATGCACCTGGGGATAGGCCCCTCCCACCTCCAAAGACATGCACCTGGGGATAGGCCCCTCCCACCTCCAAAGACATGCACCTGGGGATAGGCCCCTCCCACCTCCAAAGACATGCACCTGGGGATAGGTTGATTGGCAACACTAAATGGTCCCTAGTGTGTGAATGTGAGTGTGAATGTTGTCTGTCTATCTGTGTTGGCCCTGTGATGAGGTGGCGACTTGTCCGGGGTCGTACCCTGCATTCCGCCTGATTGTAGCTGAGATAGGCGCCAGCAACCCCAAAGGGTATAAGTGGTAGAAAAAGGGATGGATGGCCACAATGGAGCAATAGAACACTTTCACACTCGGAGTAGAGCAACATTTTAAAGCGCATGCAGAGGTATTTAGTATTTATTTAATTACGTTAGAAATGTTTTCTTGCAAGGATTGACATTACCTTTAAAGAAAAATGCATTGGAATAGTATAATGAAGAAATATAAATATGCCTGCAAAATAAAACTGATTTGTGAGTCCGATTACTTATGAAGAAGTCTATTGCAACAACACTGCAAGAACTGAACCGATGTTGTAATAGCGGTAAAATGCAAACTGCTGGGTCGGAGTTTATAGCGCTGATGAGTTGATTGTAAACAAGTGAAGAGCAAGTGTAACACACGACCTTTTCATCAACCATTGGAGCGCATGTAACAGTTTAAAGCGCACGCAGAGGTATTTATTTGTTATTTAATTTCAAAAAAGCTTTTTTCTTGCAAGGATTTTTGTAAAGTTTGAGAAAAGAAAAGCAATGTAATAGTGAAAACATACTTGGCTGATGAATCAGATTACTTATCAACCAATCTATTGCAACAACACAGCAGCAACTGAACCAATGTTGTGAAAGCGGTAAAATGCAAACTGCTGGGTCAGCGTTAATAGTGCTGACGAGTTCATTGTAAAGAAGTGAAGAGCAAGTGTAACACACATGACTTTCACATCATCCGTTGGAGCGCATGCAACATTTTAAAGCGCACACAGAGGTGTTTGTTATTTCATGTTGCTTGAAGCTTTTTCTTACAACAAATCATTTTGAAAAATGCCCTCCATAGAGCAATGAAGCGCTATCTTTTGGCTTGCTTTTAACACGTGTGTTGCAACAACAGAACCAATGTTGTAATAGTGCTTAAGAGCAAACTTACAGTCACATGACTTTCACCCCAAAAGTAGAGTAGAGCAACATTTTAAAGCGCATGCAGAGCTGTTTATTTTAGTTCCTCTAGGAGCCTGTTGTCATTGTAATAATACAATGAATAATTACTTTTCAACACGCATATTGCAACACAGCAGCAACAGAACCAGTGTTGTAATAGCGATAAAGCGCAAACTGCTGGGTCAGAGTTAATAGCATTGATGAGTTCATTGTAAACAAGTAATGAGCAAGTGTAACAAACATTACTTTTACATCAACCATTGGAGTGTATGCAACATTTTAAAGCGCACGCAGAGGTATGTATTCATTGTTTAATTTCAAGGAAACTTTTTCTTGCAAGGATTTTTATAAAGTTTGAAAAAAAAAAGCATTGTAATCGTGAAAACATACTTGGCCAATGACTGGGATTACTTTTGAACAAGAATATTGCAACAACACAGCAGCAACTGAACCAATGTTGTTATAGCTGTAAAACACAAACTGTTTTACCGCGTTAATAGCACTGATGAGTTCATTGTAAGGACAGTACGGCAAAAGTACCACACATTTTTTTTTTCACATCAACTTATGGAGCCTGTGTAACATTTTAAAGCGCACACAGAGGTGTTTGTTATTTCATGTTGCTTGAAGCTTTTTCTTACAACAAATCATTTTGAAAAATGCCCTCCATAGAGCAATGAAGCGCTATCTTTTGGCTTACTTTTAACACGTGTGTTGCAACAACGGAACCAATGTTGTAATAGTGCTTAAGAGCAAACTTACAGTCACATGACTTTCACCCCAAAAGTAGAGTAGAGCAACATTTTAAAGCGCATGCAGAGCTGTTTATTTTAGTTCCTCTAGGAGCCTGTTGTCATTGTAATAATACAATGAAGAATTACTTTTCAACACGCATATTGCAACACAGCAGCAACAGAACCACTGTTGTAATAGCGGTAAGGCGCAAACTGCTGGGTCAGAGTTAATAGCGCTGATGAGTTCATTGTAAACAAGTAATGAGCAAGTGTAACACACATGACTTTTACATCAACCATTGTAGTGTATGCAACATTTTAAAGCGCACGCAGAGGTATGTATTCATTATTTAATTTCAAGGAAACTTTCTTGCAAGGATTTTTATAAAGTTTGAAAAAAAAAAGCATTGTAATAGTGAAAACATACTTGGCCAATGACTGGGATTACTTTTGAACACGAATATTGCAACAACACAGCAGCAACTGAACCAATGTTGTAATAGCTGTAAAACACAAACTGTTTTACCGCGTTAATAGCACTGATGAGTTCATTGTAAGGACAGTACGGCAAAAGTACCACGCATTTTTTTTTTTTTACATCAACTTATGGAGCCTGTGTAACATTTTAAAGCGCACGCAGAGGTGTTTGTTATTTCATGTTGTTTGAAGCTTTTTCTTACAACAAATCATTTTGAAAAATGCCCTCCATAGAGCAATGAAGCGTTATCTTTTGGCTTAGTTTTAACACGTGTGTTGCAACAACAGAACCAATGTTGTAATAGTACTTAAGAGCAAACTTACAGTCACATGACTTTCACCCCAAAAGTAGAGTACAGCAACATTTTAAAGCGCATGCAGGGCTGTTTATTTTAGTTCCTCTAGGAGCCTGTTGTCATTTTAATAATACAATGAAGAATTACTTTTCAACACGCATATTGCAACACAGCGGCAACAGAACCAGTGTTGTAATAGCGGTAAGGCGCAAACTGCTGGGTCAGAGTTAATAGCGCTGATGAGTTCATTGTAAACAAGTAATGAGCAAGTGTAACACACATTACTTTTACATCAACCATTGTAGTGTATGCAACATTTTAAAGCGCACGCAGAGGTATGTATTCATTGTTTAATTTCAAGGAAACTTTTTCTTGCAAGGATTTTTATAAAGTTTGAAAAAAAAAAGCATTGTAATAGTGAAAACATACTTGGCCAATGACTGGGATTACTTTTGAACACGATTATTGCAACAACACAGCAGCAACTGAACCAATGTTGTTATAGCTGTAAAACACAAACTGTTTTACCGTGTTAATGGCGCTGATGAGTTCATTGTAAGGACAGTACGGCAAAAGTACCACACATTTTTTTTTTTTTTTACTTTAACCTATGGAGCCTGTGCAAAATTATAAAGCGCACGCAGAGGTATTCACTTAATGTGGATTGAAAATGTTTCTTACGTAAAATAATGGGGAAAAATGCATTGTTTAAGTACTAATGATTGTCACACACACACTAAATGTGGTGAAATTATTCCCTGCATTTGACTAATCACCCTTGTTCACCCCCTGGGAGGTGAGGGGAGCAGCGAGCAGCAGTGGCGGCCACGCCCGGGAAGTCATTTTTGGTGATTTAACCCCCAATTCCAACCCTTGATGCTGAGTGCCAAGCAGGGAAGTATTGGCTCACATTTTTATAGTCTTTGGTATGAAGAAGTAACTTTTAAACTTTGCAGAAAGACAACCAATGTTGTAACAGCGCTAAGGAGCAAAACATTCTCGACCTTTTCTCCCTGCCTCGCTGCTTACGGGTGATTCTTCTTTTCCTCTCATTTCTTTCACTTTCACACATTTTTCCCGGTCTCTCGCCTCATTTGTTCCCTGCCCGCCTTTTCTCCGCACGCTTATGTTGACTTGCAGCCCTTTGAAAGGGAAAGGCATCCAAAGAGCATCTGGAATCAAACATTGTCGAAAATAAACAAAAGACGAGGAAATAATTCTTGACGATTTGACGGGGGAAATGTATTGAGAATGTTCACGGCTGAAGCCCAAAGGAAAACAGGTAGCATATGAGAGTGCTTGACCTCTGCTACCTAAAACATTCTGAAAGCACAATTCTTAAAGATACATGAACTTCTTTTTACTTAAAATAATACACCAGGAAGGATCTCAAACTACGGCATTTTTGAATAAAATACAAATGTCACCAACTGGTCATTAAACTGCATTTACTTATATGATCCAATCCACACAACCTTTCCTAGTCATGGTGCAGAAAGAAAACCAAATATCCACCAGCGCACGACTTCAACAAACAATCACACACAACACATCCTGTTCATTGAACGTTGTGGATATTTATAAAAAACAAAAATAAACAAAACAACTTCCAATCAGCATAAAAAGATCTAAACTACAACCATTTAAATCCATTGCAAGGGATGATGGGAAAAATTCAAAACACTCTATCTACACTTAACCATGTTTGGTGCATTTTAGCTGCTTCATATTTCTGATTGAATAAAAACTTCGAATTGTTCAATACTCTTATTAACCAATTACAATCATATATATACATATATATATATATATATATATATATATACACACACATATATAGACATATATACACGCATCACGTGGCGCAGTGGAAGAGTGGCCGTGCACAACCCGAGGGTCACTGGTTCAAATCCCACCTAGTACCAACCTCGTCACGTCCGTTGTGTCCTGAGCAAGACACTTCACCCTTGCTCCTGATGGGTGCTGGTTGGCGCCTTGCATGGCAGCTCCCTCCATCAGTGTGTGAATGTGTGTGTGAATGGGTAAATGTGGAAGTAGTGTCAAAGCGCTTTGAGTACCTTGAAGGTAGAAAAGCGCTATACAAGTACAACCCATTTATCATTTATATATGAATATATATATATATACATGTATATATAGACATATATACACATATACATGCAAATATATACACATACACACATATATACATGCATATACATACACACATACATTTTATATATATATATATATATACACACACACATATACATACATATATATACATACATATACATATGTGTATACATATATATATATATATATTCATATACATATGTGTATACATACATATATGTATACATAAATACATATATATATATATACATACATATGTATACACATATACATATATATACACATATACATATATATATATACACATATGTACATATACATGTATACACATATACATATATATACACATATACATATACATATATACACATATGTACATATACATATATACACATATGTACATATACATGTATACATATATATATATATATATATATATATATATATATATATATATATATATATATATATATATATAATTTTCAATTTATGTATTTATTCATTTTTTTTATTATTTTTTAAGCCCAATGCGGCCCCCCAGTCGAAAACTTTGGACACCCCTGTCCTAAAGGATGAACAAATTGAACAAATCTAAAATTTTAAATCAGATTAGCTAGTTTAAAAATGAACTAATCCTATCGATCACCATTTGCAGTTTTGTGGGAAATAAAACGTACATTTTTACTGCATTTATTAGCGACGCACAAAGTGTTTTTCCTCAAACCAATACAGATTTGTTTGATACGTACTTAAGACTGATTCTGATACTGATAACTTTATGTTTTTCCCCTCGGAAATACTGTCAAAAGCGCTTTGGGCTCCTTAAAAAGGGGTAGAAAAGCGCTATACAAATACAACCCATTTACCATTTACCATAGAAAGTTTGCAGAACAAGTGGTGAAGAACGCAAAACATTCCTCTGAAATATTAAAAAAATAATAATTCAATTGTAACTAAATTAGGAATGGATTCACATTCCAGTCCTGGGTGGATCTCGCACCATAGGAAGCCAGGGGATTAATCATTTGTGCCATGCAGTCTGCCGAAAATGACAGAAAGTGTCACTCAAGTTGGAATCGCCAAAAAAAACACATTTTAAAGACATTCAACCCACTTCGGTGGTTATTGCATCCTCTTATTTAAGCCATATGACTCCCCTCCTACTTGATTTGAAGCGAGGCATGATTATTTCATTGATACAAAGCTGTCGTTTATGACGCTTTATGCAGAGAAACTGTACCAGGAGACCAGGAGGTACTGTAGTGCATGTGATTTTCTTAAGAAATCTCATGACTATCATTGCAACACAGCCCAAAAGCGTGTGTGTAAGCTGAATAGTGTATACTGTAGTTTACACATGCAATTTAACACACACACACACACACACACACACACACTGATTATTCTGCTGCCTCCACTGTTCACACAGCACAGAGCATAAGGCCTAAATTGGTCCTTTGGGACTTCACAATGCAAGCTGGGAGCTCTGCAGATACAACAACAACAACAACAACAAAAAAATGATGCTGGAATTCTTTTAATTGCTGACTAAACAACAGCAGAATTACCCCGACCCACACTGAAAGGAACCATTCCACTTAAAAAAAATAAAAATAGGAAGAGCAGATGTTAACAACAATCATGAGAGTTCACCCTCTCATTTTACAAAAAGGGAGTAGAAGAAGTGTCTGTGCAATCTTACAACAGGAAGCAGCAAAATGATAGCAACTCCTAAACTATTCTTTCTGTGCTTTTACATTTAGATTTGTATTTATTGTTTTAACGTGCAAGTTTTAATTTTTTCCCCGATTCAAAAGGATTGTGTATTCATTCAATGCATAGATTTCAGCAGGATCTACCCCAGTCTGCTGACATGCTAGCAGAGTGGTAGATTTTTGTAAAAAGCTTTTATAATTGTAAAGGACAATGTTTTATCAACTGATTGCAATAATGTCCATTTTTTTTAACTATTAAACGAACCAAAAATATGACTTGTTTTATCTTTGTGAAAACATTGGACACAGTGTGTTGTCCAGCTTATGAGATGCCATGCAAGTGTTTATTTTTATTTTTATAAATGTCTAATGATAATGTCAATGAGGGATTTTTAATCACTGCTATGCTGAAATCATAACTAATATTGATACTGTTGTTGATAATATTCATTTTTGTTTCACTACTTTTAGTTTGTTCTGTGTGGTGTTTGTGTCTCCTCTCGATTGCTCTGTTTATTGCAGTTCTGAGTGTTACTTTAAAAGTCTTATATAAGTGTTATAATGAAGACAACTCATGATGTAAGTGTCTATATTAGCCTACCATTAAAATTACTTTAAAGGTCTTATATAAGTGTTATAATGAAGACAACTCATGACGTAAGTGTCTATATTAGCTATATTTGCCTACCATCAAAATGACTTTAAAAGTCTTATATAAGTGTTATAATGAAGACAACTCATGATGTAAGTGTCTATATTAGCTATATTAGCCTACTATTAAAATGACTTTAAAAGTCTTATATAAGTGTTATAATGAAGACAACACATGATGTAAGTGTCTATATTAGCTATATTAGCCTACTATTAAAATGACTTTAAAAGTCTTATATAAGTGTTATAATGAAGACAACACATGATGTAAGTGTCTATATTAGCTATATTAGCCTACCATCAAAATGACTTTAAAAGTCTTATATAAGTGTTATAATGAAGGCAAAACATGATGTAAGTGTCTATTCAAGCTATATTAGCCTACTATCAAAATGACTTTAAAAGTCTTATATAAGTGTTATAATGAAGACAACACATGATGTAAGTGTCTATATTAGCTATATTAGCCTACCATCAAAATGACTTTAAAAGTCTTATATAAGTGTTATAATGAAGACAACTCATGATGTAAGTGTCTATATTAGCTATATTTGCCTACCATCAAAATTACTTTAAAAGTCTTATATAAGTGTTATAATGAAGACAACACATGATATAAGTGTCTATATTAGCTATATTAGCCTACTATCAAAATGACTTTAAAAGTCTTATATAAGTGTTATAATGAAGACAACACACGATGTAAGTGTCTATATTAGCTATATTAGCCTACCATCAAAATGACTTTAAAAGTCTCATATAAGTGTTATACTCATGTTGTAAGTGTCTATATTAGCTATATTAGCCTACTATCAAAATGACTTTAAAAGTCTTATATAAGTGTTATAATGAAGACAACTCATGATGTAAGTGTCTATATTAGCTATATTGGCCTACCATCAAAATGACTTTAAAAGTCTTATATAAGTGTTATAATGAAGACAACTCATGATGTAAGTGTCTATATTAGCTATATATAAGCCTACCATCAAAATTACTTTAAAAGTCTTATATAAGTGTTATAATGAAGACCACTCATGATGTAAGTGTCTATATTAGCTATATTTGCCTACCATCAAAATTACTTTAAAAATCTTATAAGAATGTTATAATGAAGACAACACATGATGTAAGTGTCTATATTAGCTATATTAGCCTACTATCAAAATGACTTTAAAAGTCGTATATAAGTGTTATAATGAAGACAACTCATAATGTAAGTGTCTATATCAGCTATATTTGCCTACCAATGGGTGACATTGTTATCACCAGGAAGGATGAGATCACCTACCTAGCTTCCATTCCAGAGGCTAATCTTTCCTGTGATAAAATGGCAACCAAGGTGATCAAAAAGGTCAACCAAAGAACGAGATTCCTCTACAGAATCTCCTCTCTGGTCAACAAAAGCACCTTGAGGATTCTAGCGGGAACTCTCATTCAACCCTTCTTCGATTACGCTTGCACCTCCTGGTACCCCAGCACCTCCAAAACCCTCAAATCTAGACTCCAAACATCCCAGAATAAGCTAGTCCGGTTACTTTTAGACCTCCACCCCAGATCACACCTCAATCCAACCCACTTATCCAAAGTGGGCTGGCTCAGGGTGGAGGACAGAGTAAAACAACTTGCACTGAGCCTGGTCTATAAAATCCGCTACACCTCCTTGATACCGAAGTACATGTCAAACTACAACGCCATAACCACAACACCAGGGGGAGCTCCACAAACCACGTTAAACCCAGATTTCGATCTAACAAAGGTCTTAACTCATTCTCTTTCTATGCCACATCAATGTGGAATGCACTCCCAACAGGTATAAAAGTAAGTGCATCTCTATATTCCTTCAAAACCGCTCTAAAACAACACCTCCAGGCAACTTCAACACTTTACTAATACCCTCCTCCATTCACATCCCATCTCCCCGGATTATAAACAACTCAAATGTACTTCTAATGTATATACTTGTTCTTATGCTATGTGAACTCACTATGTTCTCTGCTGGCTGTACATATCCTACTAAATAAGACCTACACTGTTTCAATGTCCACATTTCTCTGTTGATGCAATTGTTGATGACTGAAGTACTGATATCAACCAAAGCTCCTCATCCCACCCCCCGGATTGTAAATAATGTAAATAATTCAATGTACATACTATGATGATTAACTTGTGTGATGACTGTATTATGTTGATAGTATATATTTGTACCATGAATTGATTAACGTGGACCCCGACTTAAACAAGTCGAAAAACTTATTGGGGTGTTACCATTTAGTGGTCAATTGTACGGAATATGTACTGTACTGTGCAATCTACTAATAAAAGTATCAATCAATCAATCAATCAACCAACAAAATGACTTTAAAAGTCTTATATAAGTGTTATAATGAAGACAACTCATGATGTAAGAGTCTAAGTGTGTTGCTGGGTCACGTTCGGTTTTGGAATTGGATTGCATTGTTATGGTATTGCTGTGTAGTGGTTTCTTGGCTTGATTAAGTAAAAAGAATAAAAAATAAAAATCGATTTTTAAAAAAATGAGTATCCATTCTGAATCGCACAACGTGAGAATCGCGATTCAAGTCCGAATCGATTTTTTCCCCACACTCCTAACCTTTTACCATGACTTTAGTTAGAGTGACTTAAAGGAGTGTTTTGCAACTCCATGCTGGTTTCCATCTGGGCTCTAAAGTCCAAGAGCTGTGGTCTTTCAGCTCCCACTGCGGCCGCCCAGACCACATTTAAATGTCAAATCTGGAAAAAAAAAATGGCCTGTCTGTGCCACACACACACACACACACACACACACACACACACACACACACACACACACACACACACACACACACACACACACACACACACACACACACACACACACACACACACACAAAAACACAGACCCCAAACGCTAATAAAGCTGGTAATAAATGAAGCATGCAGTCAGGAAGCTTATTAGAGGGCACATAATGGGTTAATTCTTCAGAATTAATACGGTGATGAGTTGCACTACTTGGCTGCAACCAGCAGGGGCACACTTCATGTGGCCCTTACCCGTTTTGCATCCTCCCTGGCGGAGAAGCAGAAGTTTCGAACAGGCCTGTGCAATTATTTTGACTCGATGCCACATTTAGAGAAAAAAATGTGTCTGGGGGCCCGTATACCGTATTTCCGTTAATTAATTCAAAACCTTTTCTCACTCCGGCACTTACCAAAGACATGCGGTAAATTTAGGCCTGTGCTTATAAATTTGAGTGTGATGTAAGGATACCATCAAGAAAAGCACATTTAATTAAAAAAACGTTATTCTGGTCTTACTTTTACTTATAAACGAAGTCCATGCGCAGCTCCTTCTGGTCAAAAGCATCGATAACTTGTTTATAGAAGTCTTCCTTATCTTTCTTCAGTTTTAAAAGTCTCTCTGTCTCCATGGACATCTTCCTTTATTACCTCCTGCTTCCATTGAAAGTCCAGTTTAGAAAACTGTTTTACTTTAGATATGTAATCCTCCATGTTAAAAGTGCAAGCGAGAGGAAAAAATAAACGATCGCTGCTTGTTGTCACTTCTTCTGCAGCCGAGTAGTCGCAAGAAGGATCACTAGCGCCCTCTACCACCAGGAGGCGGGAGTCATTTAATGACTCATACTTGACACACGCAGCTACGGTATATCAATAAAACATAGCTGCTTACTGTTGTTTTTAGCATATTCAATAGCTTGGACCTTAAATCCTACTGAATAGCTCTTAATCTTCTTCCCTTTATGCGATTTCAAATCATTTAAATCAGCCTCCTCCATTTTGAAAATGATGACAGGTGAAGTGTCACTCGTGACGTGACGAGTTTGACCCGGCGGAAATTCTAGGCATGCACTAATAAAAATAATATTTTGTGAAACGAGTTTGACCCGGCAATAATTCTAAGCAGGCGCATACTATATACCCGGCGGCAATTCAAGGAAATACGGTAACTTGGATTGTTTCCCTGGCTTGGAGACTCTCCCGAAGGACAGTGCAGCGAAGACACAACAAACTACCTTCTTGTCTCCCATGGACACACCCCTGTTCTTGTTGACTTTGGACTTATTGGCGGCACGACATCAAGGCCGCGGAGCAGAGACACACTGCAGGCTTACACACACACACACGCATCCACAAAAATATACGCCACCCCCAATCCAACACCCTTGACGCAAATTCCATAGGGTTGATGGACGGATGGGCTAAATAGCTCTTAATCTTCTTCCCTTTATGCGATTTCAAATGATTGAAATCAGCCTCCTTCATTTTGAAAATGATGACAGGTGAAGTGTCACTCGTGACGTGACGAGTTTGACCCGGCGGAAATTCAAGGCATATGCTAATTATTTGGCGAAACGAGTTTGACCCAGTGGAAATTCTAGATATGTGCTAATAAAAATTTTATTTTGCGAAACGAGTTTGACCCGGCGTTAATCCTGAGCCGGCGGTAATACTAAGCATGCGCTAATTATTTTGCGAAACGAGTTTGATCCGGCAGTAATTCTAGGCAGGTGCATACTATATACCCGGCGGCAATTCAAGGAAATACGGTATTTTGACTCAAGGGCTACATTGAGAGAAAAAATTTGTCTGGAGGCTGGTATATCTATGTTTAGAAACACAAATACAAAACTTCACAATAATGTCTGATTGAATGCTAAAAAGGTTATGGCAGACCGGCTAAAAAACGCAATGGAATTTTTACATTTTTCTTTGAACAATAAAACACTGAATATACGTTCTAACGTCAAAATATTCAGCCTGTTCAGAAATTGTGTGCTTCACTTTAACAATTCTCAAAAAAAGTCCCGGATTTCCCATAATTCCTTCTGTTTTTGTGCATTTTCCACATTTAAATTCCCAAATTTCCAGGAAGTTCCCATTGAAATAAATGGGACATTTTTCCAAGTTAAATAATTCCCACATTTTTCAACCAGTTCAAACCATTCCAACATGAACACATTCCACTCATCCTGGACATTCAAACTATAATTTTTCCAAGTCCAAAAGAATTTTCTAGAATTCCTGATTTTCCGAAAGGCCTATATCCACCCGGTTTTCTGAAGACTAGTCATTCCACATTTGTCATCCCACTTCAACCATTCGTCATTCCTCTTAACCAAGACAAAATACGAAGTTGGTTTTTGAACAGGAAAAATTCCCAGTTTTCCCAAAACTCCAGGAATTCTCAAGCATTTCTCACTTCAACATGTTACTACATGTTCAACATTTCTCGACCGATTTGAAAAGTTCCAATACCAACCATTTCAACTCATTCAGACCATTCAAGATTGTATCTGCCATTTTCGGAAAAAAATTCCCGCTTTTCCCGAAATTCCCAAATTTTGGTGAAATTCCCATTGAAATCAATGCAACATTCTTCAAAGTTCCACAACTCCCACATTTTTCATCAGATTCAAATTGTTCCAACTTCAAAATATTCAGCCTGTTCAGGAATTGTGTGCTTCACTTTAATAATTCTAAAAGAAATTCCCGGATTTCCCATAATTCCTATTCTTTTTGAGTATTTTCCACATTCGAAACGAATTGGCCATTTTTCAAACATTCACAATTTCCACATTCTTCAACCCGTTCAAACTATTCCACCTTCGACACATTCCGCCATTCTGGAAATTCAAACTACTCTGTTTCCAAGTTTTTTAAAAAATCCAGATTTTCCCGAACTTCCCTAATACCATTTATTACTTCAACATTTCTTGCACGATTTAAACAATTCCAACAACCAATCCAGCTCATTTAGGACATTCATGCTCCTAATCCAACAAAGTTGTTTTTTTGAAACTGGAAAAATTCCCGGTTTTCCCGAAACTCCAGGAATTCTCAAGCTTGTCGGAATTTAACATGTTACTACTTCAACATTTATCGACCGATTTGAAAAGTTCCAACACCAACCATTTCAACTCATTCAGACCATTCAAGTTTGTATCTGCCATTTTCAAAAAAATTCCCGCTTTTCCCAAAATTCCCATTGAAATCAATGCAACATTCTTCAAAGTTCCACAACTTGCACATTTTTCATCAGATTCAAATTGTTCCAACTTCAAAATATTCAGCCTGTTCAGGAATTGTGTGCTTCACTTTAATAATTCTAAAAGAAATTCCCGGATTTCCCAAAATTCCTTTTCTTTTTGAGTATTTTCCACATTCAAAATAAATTGGAAATTTTTCAAACTTTCACAATTTCCACATTCTTCAACCCGTTCAAACTATTCCACCTTCGACACATTCCGCCATTCTGGAAATTCAAACTACTCTGTTACCAAGTTTAAAAAAAAATTCCAGATTTTCCCGAACTTCCCTAATAACATTTATTACTTCAACATTTCTTGCACGATTTAAACAATTCCAACAACCAATCCAGCTCATGTAGGACATTCATGCTCCTAATCCAACAAAGTTGTTTTTTGGAACTGAAAAAATTCCCGGTTTTCCCGAAACTCCAGGAATTCTCAACCATTTCTCAATTCAACATGTTACTACTTCAACATTTATCGATCGATTTGAAAAGTTCCAACACCAACCATTTCAACTCATTCAGACCATTCAAGTTTGTATCTGCCATTTTCGGGAAAAAATTCCCGCTTTTCCCGAAATTCCCACATTTTGGTGAAATTCCCATTGAAATCAATGCAACTTTCTTCAAAGTTCCACAATTTCCACATTTTTAATCAGATTCAAATTGTTCCAACTTCAAAATATTCAGCCTGTTCAGGAATTGTGTGCTTCACTTTAATAATTCTAAAAGAAATTCCCGGATTTCCCATAATTCCTTTTCTTTTTGAGTATTTTCCACATTCAAAATAAATTGGCCATTTTTCAAACTTTCACAATTTCCACATTCTTCAACCCGTTCAAACTCTTCCACCTTCGACACATTCCGCCATTCTGGAAATTCAAACTACTCTGTTACCAAGTTTTTGAAAAATTCCAGATTTTCCCGAACTTCCCTAATACCATTTATTACTTCAACATTTCTTGCACGATTTAAACAATTCCAACAACCAATCCAGCTCATGTAGGACATTCATGCTCCTAATCCAACAAAGTTGTTTTTTTTTACTGGAAAAATTCCCAGTTTTCCCGAAACTCCAGGAATTCTCAAGCTTGTCGGAATTTAACATGTTACTACTTCAACGTTTATCGACCGATTTGAAAAGTTCCAACACCAACCATTTCAACTCATTCAGACCATTCAAAATTGTATCTGCCATTTTCAAAAAAAAATCCTGCTTTTCCCAAAATTCCCGAATTTTGGTAAAATTCCCATTGAAATCAATGCAACATTCTTCAAAGTTCCACAACTCCCACATTTTTCATCAGATTCAAATTGTTCCAACTTCAAAATATTCAGCCTGTTCAGGAATTGTGTGCTTCACTTTAATAATTCTAAAAGAAATTCCCGGATTTCCCATAATTCCTTTTCTTTCTGAGCATTTTCCACATTCAAAATGAATTGGAAATTTTTCAAACTTTCACAATTTCCACATTCTTCAACCCGTTCAAATTATTCCACCTTCGACACATTCCGCCATTCTGGAAATTCAAACTACTCAGTTTGCAAGTTTTTAAAAAATTCCTGATTTTCCCTAATACCATTTATTACTTCAAAATTTCTTGCACGATTTAAACAATTCCAACAACCAATCCAGCTCATTTAGGACATTCATGCTCCTAATCCAACAAAGTTGTTTTTTGGAACTGGAAAAATTCCCGGTTTTCCTGAAACTCCAGGAATTCTCAAGCTTGTCGGAATTTAACATGTTACTACTTCAACATTTATCGACCGATTTGAAAAGTTCCAACACCAACCATTTCAACTCATTCAGACCATTCAAGTTTGTATCTGCCATTTTCGAAAAAAATTCCTGCTTTTCCCGAAATTCCCGAATTTTGGTAAAATTCCCATTGAAATCAATGCAACATTCTTCAAAGTTCCACAACGCCCACATTTTTCATCAGATTCAAATTGTTCCAACTTCAAAATATTCAGCCTGTTCAGGAATTGTGTGCTTCACTTTAATAATTCTAAAAGAAATTCCTGGATTTCCCATAATTCCTTTTCTTTTTGAGTATTTTCCACATTCAAAATGAATTGGCCATTTTTCCCATTTTCACAATTTCCACATTCTTCTAACCCGTTCAAACTATTCCACCTTCGACACATTCCGCCATTCTGGAAATTCAAACTACTCTGTTACCAAGTTTTTGAAAAATTTGCAGATTTTCCCAAAATTCCCTAATACCATTTATTACTTCAACATTTCTTGCACGATTTAAACAATTCCGACAACCAATCCAGCTCATTTAGGACATTCATGCTCCTAATCCAACAAAGTTGTTGTTTTTTTTACTGGAAAAATTCCCAGTTTTCCCGAAACTCCAGGAATTCTCAAGCATTTCTCAACTTAACATGTTACTACTTCAACATTTCTCGCCCGATTTGAAAAGTTCCAACACCAACCATTTCAACTCATTCAGACCATTCAAGATTGTATCTGCCATTTTCGAAAAAAATTCCCGCTTTTCCCGAAATCCCCAAATTTTGGTGAAATTCCCATTGAAATCAATGCAACATTCTTCAAAATTCCACAACTCCCACATTTTTCATCAGATTCAAATTGTTCCAACTTCAAAATATTCAGCCTGTTCAGGAATTGTGTGCTTCACTTTAATAATTCTAAAATAAAATTCCCGGATTTAAAAAAATTCCTTTTCATTTTGAGCATTCATTTTCCACATTCAAAATGAATTGGCCATTTTTCAAACTTTCACAATTTCCACATTCTTCAACCCGTTCAAACTATTCCACCTTCGACACATTCCGCCTTTCTGGAAATTCAAACTACTCTGTTACCAAATTTTTAAAAAAATTCCAGATTTTCCCGAACTTCCCTAATACCATTTATTACTTCAACATTTCTTGCACGATTTAAACAATTCCAACAACCAATCCAGCTCATTTAGGACATTCATGCTCCTAATCCAACAAAGTTGTTTTTTTTAACTGGAAAAATTCCAGTTTTTCCCGAAACTCCAGGAATTCTCAAGCATTTCTCAATTTAACATGTTACTACTTCAACATTTATCGCCCGATTTGAAAAGTTCCAACACCAACCATTTCAACTCATTCAGACCATTCAAGATTGTATCTGCCATTTTCGGGAAAAAATTCCCGCTTTTCCCGAAATTCCCACATTTTGGTGAAATTCCCATTGAAATCAATGCAACATTCTTCAAAGTTCCACAACTCCCACATTTTTCATCTGATTCAAATTGTTCCAACTTCAAAATATTCAGCCTGCTCAGGAATTGTGTGCTTCACTTTAATAATTCTAAAATAAATTCCTGGATTTCCCATGATTCCTTTTCTTTTTGAGCATTTTCCACATTCAAAATGAATTGGACATTTTTCAAACTTTCACAATTTCCACATTCTTCAACCCGTTCAAACTATTCCACCTTCGACACATTCCGCCATTCTGGAAATTCAAACTACTCTGTTTGCAAGTTTTTAAAAAATTCCAGATTTTCCCGAACTTCCCTAATACCATTTATTACTTCAACATTTCTTGCACGATTTAAACAATTCCAACAACCAATCCAGCTCATTTAGGACATTCATGCTCCTAATCCAACAAAGTTGTTTTTTGGAACTGGAAAAATTCCCGGTTTTCCTGAAACTCCAGGAATTCTCAACCATTTCTCAATTCAACCTGTTACTACTTCAACATTTCTCGACCGATTTGAAATGTTCCAACACCAACCATTTCAACTCATTCAGACCATTCAAGTTTGTATCTGCCATTTTCGAAAAAAATTCCCGCTTTTCCCGAAATTCCCAAATTTTGGTAAAATTCCCATTGAAATCAATGCAACTTTATTCAAAGTTCCACAACTCCCACATTTTTCATCAGATTCAAATTGTTCCAACTTCAAAATATTCAGCCTGTTCAGGAATTGTGTGCTTCACTTTAACAATTCTAAAATAAATTCCCGGATTTCCCATAATTCCTTTTCTTTTTGGGTATTTTCCACATTCAAAATGAATTGGACATTTTTCAAACTTTCACAATTTCTACGTTTTTCAACCCGTTCAAACTATTCCACCTTCGACACATTCCGCCATTCTGGAAATTCAAACTACTCTGTTACCAAGTTTAAAAAAAAATTCCAGATTTTCCCGAACTTCCCTAATACCATTTATTACTTCAACATTTCTTGCACGATTTAAACAATTCCAACAACCAATCCAGCTCATTTAGGACATTCATGCTCCTAATCCAACAAAGTTGTTTTTTTTTAACTGGAAAAATTCCCGGTTTTCCCGAAACTCCAGGAATTCTCAAGCATTTCTCAATTTAACATGTTACTACTTCAACATTTATCGACCGATTTGAAAAGTTCCAACACCAACCATTTCAACTCTTTCAGACCATTTACGTTTGTATCTGCCATTTTCGAAAAAAATTCCTGCTTTTCCCGAAATTCCCGAATTTTGGTAAAATTCCCATTGAAATCAATGCAACATTTTTCAAAGTTCCACAACTCGCACATTTTTCATCAGATTCAAATTGTTCCAACTTCAAAATATTCAGCCTGTTCAGGAATTGTGTGCTTCGCTTTGATAATTTGAAAAGAAATTCACGGATTTCCGATAATTCCTTTTCTTTTTGAGCATTTTCCACATTCAAAATGAATTGGAAATTTTTCAAACTTTCACAATTTCCACATTCTTCAACCCGTTCAAACTATTCCACCTTCGACACATTCTGGAAATTCAAACTACTCTGTTACCAAGTTTTTTAAAAAAATCCAGATTTTCCCGAACTTCCCTAATACCATTTATTACTTCAACATTTCTTGCACGATTTAAACAATTCCAACAACCAATCCAGCTCATTTAGGACATTCATGCTCCTAATCCAACAAAGTTGTTTTTTTGGAACTGGAAAAATTCCCGGTTTTCCCGAAACTCCAGGAATTCTCAAGCATTTCTCAATTTAACATGTTACTACTTCAACATTTATCGACCGATTTGAAAAGTTCCAATACCAACCATTTCAACTCATTGAAGTTTGCATTTGCCATTTTCCCAAAAAAATTCCTGCTTTTCCCTAAATTCCCTAATACTATTTACAACTTCAACATTTCCTGCCCGATGTAAACAATTCCAACACCAACCATTCATGCTACTAATCATTTTTAACAATCCCCAAATTCTCAAATTTCCAGGAAGTTCTTATTAAAATGAATGGGACATTTTTCCAAGTTGTACAATCCCCACATTTTTCAACAAGTTCAAACCATTCCATCATTCTTTCGCATTGGAGCATTCACACGCAAATTCCTTCAGGAATTGCCTCTTCTAGTTAATTTCATGAATATTTCTGCCCCACACCTGCGTGTGTGATTAAGCACGGCAGACCGCGTCCCGTCTTTTACCTGGACTGAACTCCGAGGACGCCGAAACGTACTGAGCGAGCATACAACCACTAGAAAGGAACAAATTAATTTATAATAAAGACTCCCGGAATAAATGAGGTAATTAGGTTAAAGGCAGCCAGAAGCAGACAGCAGCAGCAGCGTCTGACTCACTTTGGAGTAGAAGAGGAAAGTATCACAGTCATGATGTCACTATGCAACACTACTTGGCATGTCGACCTATACGTGTGTGTGTGTGTGCGTGTGTGTGTGTGTGTGTGTGTGTGTCCTACATTTCCACCTCAACAGTGTTTCTTACACATGTACTACACCCGCGTTCCAAAAGGTGACAAACTGTCACCTAAGTGCAATAATAGGCACACCAGCACACTAAAAATAGCCATAAAAATATATAATATAATAAGGACATAAGCACACTAATGATAACCATTATAATATATAACATAAGCACATAAGCACACTAATAATAACCATTATAATATATAACATAAGCACACTAATAATAACCATTATAATATATAACATAAGCACACTAATAATAACCATTATAATTTATAAAATAGGCACACAGCACACTAATGATAACCATAATAATGTATAAAATAATAGGCACATAAGCACACCAATAATAAACATAAGATATAAAATAGGCAGACTAGCACACTAATGATAACCACTATAATATATAAAATCATAGGCACATAAGCACACCAATAATAACCATTATAATATATAATATAGGCACACCAGCACACTGAAAATAGCCATAATAATATATAAAATAGGCACATAAGCACACCAATAATAAACATATTAATATATAAAATAGGCACATAAGCACACCAATAATAACCTTAAGATATAAAATAGGCAGACTAGCACACTAATGATAACCATAATAATACATAAAATAATCGGCACATAAGCACACCAATAATAAACATAATATATATAATAGGCACACCAGCACACTAATAACCATAATAATATATAAAATAGGCACATAAGCACACTAATAATAAACATAATATATAAAATAGGCACACCAGCACATTAATAACCATAGTAATATATAAACTAATAGGCACTTAAGCACACCAATAATAAACATTATATAAAATAGGCACACCAGCACACTAATAATAACCATAATGATATATAAAATAGGCACATAAGCACACCAATAATAAATATAATATATAAAATAGGCACACCAGCACATTAATAATAACCATAATAATATATAAAATAATCGGCACATAAGCACACCAATAATAAACATAATAATATATAATATAGGCACACCAGCGCACTAAAAATAACCATAATAATATATAAAATAATCGGCACATAAGCACACCAATAATAAACATAATAATATATAAAATAGGCACACCAGCACACAAATAATAACCATAAAAATATATAAAATAGGCACATAAGCACACCAATAATAAACATAATATATAAAATAGGTACACCAGCACATTAATGATAACCATAATAATATATAAAATAATCGGCACATAAGTACACCAATAATAAACATAATAATATATAAAATAATAGGCACACCAGCACACCAATAATAAACATAATATATAAAATAGGCACACCAGCACACTAATAACCATAATAATATATAAAATAGGCACATAAGCACACTAATAATAACATAATATATAAAATAGGCACACCAGCACATTAATAACCATAGTAATATATAAACTAATAGGCACTTAAGCACACCAATAATAAACATTATATAAAATAGGCACACCAGCACACTAAAAATAGCCATAATAATATATAAAATAATAGGGACATAAGCACACCAATAATAAACATAATATATAAAATAGGCACACCAGCACATTAATGATAACCATAATAATATATAAAGTAATCGGCACATAAGCACACCAATAATAAACATAATAATATATAAAATAGGCACACAGCACACTAATAACCATAATAATATATAAAATAATAGGCACATAAGCACACCAATAATAAACATAAGATATGTTATAAAATAACCATTATAATATATAATATAGGCACACCAGGGCACTAAAAATAGCCATAATAATATATAAAATAGGCACATAAGCACACCAATAATAAACATAATATATAAAATAGGCACACCAGCACATTAATAACCATAGGAATATATAAAATAATAGGAACATAAGCACACCAATAATAAACATAATATATAAAATAGGCGCACCAGCACACTAATAACAACCATAATAATATATAAAATAGGCACATAAGCACACTAATAATAAACATAATATATAAAATAGGCACACCCAATAATAAACAAATAGCACTATTTTATGTTTCACAACACACAAAGACACATTTAAATACACATTTATATTATATATTATATAATATATGTTGTCTAATTGTGGTATTTTGTATATCCACAGCCCACATTTATGTAGAATTTAACGACCATAAGAAATGTACTAAAAAATATATAAATAAAAGACAAAAAGATTCAAGACTTTTCCAGACCCTCAATAAAACATACCGGTGTGCAATAATTCCACTAAGCCACTGAAGGCTGTCCCTAATAGTTTGTCCACTTCAGCCACGCCGCACGCGTAGGGTCCAAACATTAGGGACAGCTGTGCGGGGCGCCACATATGGATAGGACAAGCGGTAGGAAACGCATGGATGGATGGATGGATGAACACAACCTGAGCAGCATATTGATCTGGTCGTGGGGCGTGCAGGTGTACCTAATGTTGTGGCCACCACAGGCACGCAATGGACCGCACTGTGTGTGCGCGTCGGTCCATTCGCGCAATCCGGACTTGCGAGGACCGGGAGGAATGCGCATCCACACCTCAGCAAAGACGAGAAAAGTTGTGTACTCACTGCTCGCACAAGTCCTTGGCACGCAGACAACAACAAAAGAAGCAACAATCTTCAATCTTCAAAACAAGGATTTTACATTCCAGGCTGCGGGAGAAGAGAGAAGAAGCGGGAGTAGAACCAGCAGCTCCGCCACCATCAGCTCTGCGCCGCGGCTCTGACGGCATGAATGAGAGCGAGATGTTGCACGCACACTCCCGCCCGTCCCGGAGGGAGGGGGAGGCAGGAAGAGAGAGAGAGAGAGAGAGAGAAAGAGAGAGAGAGAGAGAGAGAGGGAGGTGCGCCCTCTGGCTGCGTAATGGTGTCACAGCAAGCAAGCAGAGGCACTACACTATGTCGCCGATAGGTGTCAGCATTGCAGCCTGATAACTCAGGTGTCTGCTACCCATCATGTTGAGCCATGTTGAATATTAATATTTTATATAAGTGTTATAGTGAAGGCAACACATGATGTAAGTGTCTATATTAGTTATATTAGCCTACTATCAAAATGACTTTAAAAGTCTTATGTTACAATGAAGGCAACACATGATGTAAGTGTCTATATTATCTATATTAGCTTATTATCTAAATGACTTTAAAAGTTTTATATAAGTGTTATAATGAAGACAACACATGACGTAAGTGTCTATATTAGCCTACTAATACAATTACTTTAAAAGTCTTATATAAGTGTTATAATGAAGACAACACATGTTGTGTCTATATTAGCTATATTAGCCTACTATCAAAATCATTTTAAAAGTTTTATATTAGTATTATAGTGAAGGCAACCCATGATGTAAGTGTCTATATTAGCTATATTTGCCTACTATCAAAATAATTTTAAAAGTCTTATATAAGTGTTATAGTGAAGACAACACATGATGTAAGTGTCTATATTAGCTATATTAGCCTACTATCAAAATGACTTTAAAAGTCTTATATAAGTGTTATAATGAAGGCAACACATGATGTAAGTGTCTATATTAGCTATATTAGCCTACTATCAAAATGACTTCAAAAGTCTTATATGAGTGTTATAATGAAGGCAGCGAATGATGATGCAAGTGTCTATATTAGCTTATTATCTAAATGACTAAAAGTTTTATATAAGTGTTATAATGAAGGCAACACATGATGTAAGTGTCTATATTAGCTATATTTGCCTACTATCAAAATAATTTAAAAAGTCTTATATAAGTGTTATAATGAAGGCAACACATGATGTAAGTGTCTATATTAGCTATATTTGCCTACTATCAAAATAATTTTAAAAGTTCTATATTAGTGTTATAGTGAAGGCAACACATGATGCAAGTGTCTATATTAGCTTATTATCTAAATTACTTTAAAATTTCTATATTAGTGTTATAGTGAAGGCAACACATGATGTGTCTATATTATCTATATTTGCCAACTATCAAAATGACTTTAAAAGTCTTATATAAGTGTTATAATGAAGACAACTCATGATGTAAGTGTCTATATTAGCTATATTTGCCTACTATCAAAATAATTTTAAAAGTATTATATAAGTGTTATAATGAAGACAACTCATGATGTAAGTGTCTATATTAGCTATATTTGCCTACTATCAAAATAATTTTAAAAGTATTATATAAGTGTTATAATGAAGACAACTCATGATGTAAGTGTCTATATTAGCTATATTTGCCTACTATCAAAATTACTTTAAAAGTCTTATATAAGTGTTATAATGAACACAACTCATGATGTAAGTGTCTATATTAGCTATATTTGCCTACTAATAAAATTATTTTAAAAGTCTTATATAAGTGTTATAATGAAGACAACACATGATGTAAGTGTCTATATTAGCTATATTTGCCTACTATCAAAATAATTTTAAAAGTCTTATATAAGTGTTATAATGAAGACAACACATGATGTAAGTGTCTATATTAGCTATATTTGCCTACTATCAAAATTACTTTAAAAGTTCTAAATTAGTGTTATAGTGAAGGCAACACATGATGTAAGTGTCTATATTAGCTATATTTGCCTACTATCAAAATGACTTTAAAAGTCTTATATAAGTGTTATAATGAAGACAACACATGATGTAAGTGTCTATATTAGCTATATTAGCCTACTATCAGAGGCTGACGGAAATCTTCGTTGACAGAAATGTTGTATTATAATAATTATTCTACACATTTTTGCAACATTGGAAATCAATAATAAAATGTAGGGCTTCTCACAGAATGAGATAACTTCTGGAAATTTCTGAAGGTATAGAAGTGTGAGTCCAAGTTAAAGGAAAACAGCAGGCTGTTTTCTACTAATGGATTTATTACAATCTTTGCAAGCTGGGTGACGTTTGCTGTGGTCTGGAACAACATGGCACACAAACAACTGTGATAAATGCAGCCAATATTACATACAGATGATGTGTCATTAGACATGCAAATATAAATTAAATACACAGAAGACAAAGGTAAAGGATATTAAATGAGCTACAAATTAGGCAAAAGGATGCAATATTTACATACAGCTAGCCTAAATAGCATGTTAGCATTGCAGTCATGCACTGACCAAATATCAACAAAGCTCACCTTTGTGCATTCACTAAAAACAGCATAAAAAGTTTCGTGGACAAAATTTAAAAAAAAGAGTTGGATAAAACACGTCTTTTTGTGGCAGCGTCGGAGAAAGTTATAGAAACTACGATGAGTTCAAGGATGGCTGAAATGAGTAGGACAAAACGCTTCTTGCCAAATCCTCTCATCAGTGAAGCAAGTCTAACATAAACAGTGGGATTTCTAACAATTAGGAAGGTTTGTGTCATCTTTGCTCTCCTACAGAAAATATATTAAAAACAATTATTTATTTTTTTCTTCATCTTTTTCCATTTTCACACATCTCTGAATGTGGTCCAGGGAGCCACTTGGGCGGCGCTAAAGAGCCACGGGTTGCTAACTACAAAGTATTCGCAGTGCTTTGCATGTCCCACATGTTATGTTGCAGCCTAATTCCAAAAATGGAAGAAATTCACTTTTGCCCTCAAAATTCTACACACATTACCCCATAATGACGATATGATTTTTTTTTATGTTTGTTAAAATAATTATGTACAAGTTATCACATAACTCTTATGTTTAAAGGCTGTTGCTATAGTTATTATCAATTGTGCTGAAGTTGTACTTTTCTATCTGTGCAAAGGGACAACTTTCAATCTTAGATTGCGAGTCGTCCCGTATCAGTGTTTGTGTCCACACCCGGCCTGCTGACTGCCAAGGGAGAACATCGAGTACCTTGACGCAGACAAAGCAGAGACAAGGCGATATCATGAGTGTCTGAATAATCATATATTGTGTCTAACTGGGGCTGCTGAAATTACCCCCCTTCCTTCAGAAGCAGCCTCAGTGATGAAGTGGATTACATTTATATAGCGCTTTTCTGTAGTGACTCAAAGCGCTTTACATCGTGAAACCCAATATCTACGTTACATTCAAACCAGTGTGGGTGACACTGGAAGCAGGTGGGTAAAGTGTCTTGCCCAAGGACACAACGGCAGTGACTAGGATGGCGGAAGCGGGAATTGAACCTGCAACCCTCGAGTTGCTGGCACCGCCGCTCTACCAACCCAGCTATGCCGCCCCATGATGTAACCAGAAACCTCCTGAATAAATAGTTGAGCATGTGGGCTGTGCCTTAGGACGTAGGTTGGAACTGGAACTGAGTGTACAGCCCAATACGTCTCTCCTCATTGAGCAAAATTGAACTCTGTCTCTGCATGATTCCTTGCTTCTTGTCTGTTTAATAGATGTCATCAGTGTTTGAACCTGACAATGTTTGCAAATTTATTGCAAAAAATTAAAAACATAACTTGCACGTAAGTATTCACGAGTGGTGTGTTCTCTGCTGGCCTAACATAACCAGAAAACATGATCATAATATAAAATGCAATTATTTTTTTATTTACTTTCCGTAAATATCGAAACTTATTTCATATTCTCTTCATGTCATATTATGCTCCTTCCAGTGATGTTTTTAGTCTGCATCCAATCAGGATTCAGCTAGCTTATGTTGCCATGCTGTACCAAATCTGCCTGAGGCCTTCAGAATCAACAGTGACCTGGGACATACAGTTGATAGACAATTGCGATAGCCAATCAGATCACGAGTTGTTGTCAGTAAGACCTTCTCGATGGCCTCACGTTGAACGTGACATTCACGCATCCTGTGGTTGTTTACTCACCGGGACCGATAGCGGACAAATTTGAGAACACATACAGTTGATAGACAGTTGCGATAGCCAATCAGCTCACAAGTTGTTGACAGTAGTCTATCTAGGTAGCCTGATGTTAAAAAGACTGTGATTGGATACCCACTTGGCATTCCAAAGTGAGTGTCCATTCACAAAAGGGACAAGCGGTAGAAATGGATGGAAGTTCAGTGTTTCCCCCAGAAAATGTGTTAATTAAGGTGGTGACTCTCCAGGGGAAGGGGTGGGTGGGTGTAAAAATCGGTGTATTTCGGCCTGTCTTCATCACGTCTTCACCTCGTCACTGTCACTACAGCCTGGGGGTCAATAGACTACAGACTGTGGTGAAGTAGGCCGGCTTCGTCGCATGAAGAAGCCTACAACATTTGTTTGTGTTTTCCGCTCAATCTGCTGAATGGCAATATACGATATATATATATCTCCATATTTTTCCATAAAGTAAAAACAAAACAGTCCTAGTTACCTAAGATACTAAAATAATGACTTACAAAGTCAAATTAATGACTTACTGTAAGTAAGCGTTTATAATAAGCGTTTGAAAAAAAGAGTTAAAAGTGGGGCTACATGCTGACATATGCTCAACTCCATTCATCTATTTTTACCACTTGTCTCTTTTGTGGTCTCTGCTTAATTTATTACAGCTTTTGGACACCTGTAGTTGATTTTTATTCTGTAAATGTTGTATTTTTATCAACATGTGATAGCAGGGACGCTGCCATTCAAATCTAGGCTCCTACATCACTAATGATTATTGTAACAATAGCTTAAAAAATAGCACAATAGCAATAAGAGAGACTATTCATCCCTGAACACCATGGAGTTCATGTAGGCTTAATGAAGCACTTACATTATTATATACACTATCAGAAATAAACTCTTCATTTAACATCCTGTCCTTTTTTGCTGCTTCAACACAGCTCAATCAACACAGAAAAAAGTCAAGTGAAATAACTTAGTTTTTAAAGGGGAACATTATCAGCAGACCGATGTAAGCGTCAATATATACCTTGATGGTGCAGAAAAAAGACCATGTATTTTTTTAACCGATTTCCGAACTCTAAATGGGTGAATTTTGGCGAATTAAACGCCTTTCTGTTTATGCCTCTCTGAGCGACGACGTTAGAACGTGACGTCACAATGGTACTCAACGCCATTTTCCCTACACATCACACGCATCGAGTTGAATCAGCTCTGTTATTTTCCGTTTTTTCCGACTGTTTTCCGATACCTTGGGGACATCATGCCTGGTCGGTGTGTTGTCGGAGGGTGTAACAACACGATCAGAAACGGATTCAAGTTGATTTACGTAGAATGTGCATCGATTAGCACGGCATGCTAATCGATGCTAACATGCTATTTAGGCTAGCTGTGTGTACATATTGCAGCATTATGCCTCATTTGTAGCTATATTTACATCTAGCCTTTCCCTCCATCCACATTTAATGCCAAACAAACACTTAGCAATCGACGGATTTAAGTTGCTCCAGTGTCAAGATATACAAAAGTCCCCCGTTTGGTTTTTACCGGCGATGCTACGACAGAGATGGCAAAAATGTCTGGATATCCTGCGACACTCAAAGCAGATGCATTCCCAACGATAAAGTCAACGAAATCACAAAGGTGAGTGTTGTTGGAGATCTTCCTCTATTACCTCCTGCTTCCATTGAAAGTCCAGTTTAGAAAACGGTTTTATTTTAGATATGTAATCCTCCATGTTAAAAGTGCGAGCGAGAGGAAAAAAATAGACGATCGCTGCTCACTCTTGCTGCTTGTTGTCACTTCTTCTGCAGTGGAGAAGGATCACTAGCGCCCTCTACCACCAGGAGGCGGGAGTCATTTAATGACTCCTATTTGACACACGCAGCTACGGTATATTAATAAAACATAGCTGCTTACTGTTCTTTTTAGCATATTCAATAGCTTGGACCTTAAATCCTACTGAATAGCTCTTAATCTTCTTCCCTTTATGCGATTTCAAATGATTGAAATCAGCCTCCATTTTGAAAATGATGACAGGTGAAGTGTCACCCGTGACGTGACGAGTTTGACCCTGCGGAAATTCTAGACATGCGCTAATAAAAATAATATTGTGCGAAACGAGTTCAAGGAAATACGGTAGATGACAAATAAATTATATTTTTCCAGACTCCTACTGGGAATATCACCTTGATATCGCCGCCCCTGTTAGCCACGACTCAGCAGTTCCACGCAGGGGCAATGAGGTTTTAGGTTCCGTCACTTGACAAGAAGGTGGAGGATGTGGTGAGGCGACTCAGGTTTCTGTGCAAGAGTATCGCCTCTTACTTCCCCTCCGTGACTCATTTGCCTGGTCAAACACAAGCTGTGTTACCGCTTTAATATTAATAAAATAATATTCATGCGGACATGTCGGAGTGGAAGGAAGATGATGTGCACTCGCCTCGTCATGATTGCAGACTGCCAGGCCGTACAAGGCAGGGCGACTGAAGGCTGCAGTAAACATCATATAGTCTTCCTCCCAACTGAAATAATATAAAATAGACAAAGTGGAGCTTTTTTTTTTTTCCAATAAGTCACATTCTTAGCGGCTCCTGTTGCTCAATCCATGCACGTTGCTGCCTTCCTTAAGGGAAGTCCCAGCACAATAACAGCGTGTTCATAGCTTCTGCAGCCTGCTCTTGCAAACATCACTGTGGTGGCCATGCTCAGCTACTTTCAGGACTGCGCATTTCCTCCATACAGTGCAGGCCCACCCGCATAATATATGTGGTTATTACACACACTTAAGTGAATGCAAGGCATACTTGGTCGACAGCCGTACAGGTCACACTGAGGGTGGCCGTATAAACAACTTTAACGCTGTTACAGATATGCGCCGCACTGTGAACTCCCACCAAACAACAATGACAAACACATTTCGGAGGACCATCCGCACTGTAACATAACATAAGCACAACAGAAGAAATACGCAGAACCCCTTGCAGCACTAACTCTTCCGGGACGCTACAATATATTTTGATGTTTACCTCAGAAGGCTGCAAATAGAAAAGAGGCATTAAATTTGTATTTAAATTGTATTTGATATGCAATTGATATTTTTTAATTATTATTATTATTTGAACCTTGGATTTTGAATGTCACTATAAAGTTATATAAGTCTTACTTGTTCAATATTTAATGCAAAACTTGTTTGGGTCCTTATTAAAAGGTTAATTTGTTCAACTTTGGCCCGCGGCTTTGTTCAGTTTTACATTTTGGCCCACTCTGTATTTGAGTTAGTGTTTAGTGTGATTATATTATGACATCACACACAAGTAAACACACTGCAGGACTGCTTGTATCACACATGATACTGCACACTAGTAAATACACCGCTGGACTGCTTGTATCGCACACAAGTAAACACGCTGCAGGACTGCTTGTGTCGGAAACGATATCGCACACAAACGCGCTGCAAGACTACTAGTATCGCACACAAGTAAACAAGCTGCAGGACTGCTTGTATCGCACATGATACTGCACACTAGTAAATACACCGCTGGACTGCTTGTATCGCACACAAGTAAACACGCTGCAGGACTGCTTGTGTCGCAAACGATATCGCACACAAACGCACTGCAAGACTACTTGTATCGCACACTAGTAAACACGCTGCAGGACTGCTTGTATCGCACATGATATTGAACATTAGAAAATATACACCGCAGGACTGCTTGTATCGCAAACGATATCGCACACAAACGCGCTGCAAGACAACTTGTATCGCACACTAGTAAACACGCTGCAGGACTGCTTGTATCGCACACAAGTAAACACGCTGCAGGACTGCTTGTGTCGCAAACGATATCGCACAGAAACGTGCTGCAAGACTACTTGTATCGCACACAAGTAAACACGCTGCAGGACTGCTTGTATCGCACATGATATCATACACACAAGTAAACACGCTGCAGGACTGCTTGTATCGCACATGATACTGGACACTAGTAAATACACCGCTGGACTGCTTGTATCGCACACAAGTAAACACACTGCAGGACTGCTTGTGTCGCAAACGATATCGCACACAAACGCGCTGCAAGACTACTTGTATCGCACACTAGTAAACACGCTGCTGGACTGCTTGTATCGCACATGATATTGCACATTAGAAAATATACACCGCAGGACTGCTTGTATCGCACACAAGTAAACACGCTGCAGGACTGCTTGTGTCGCAAACGATATCGCACACAAACGCGCTGCAAGACTACTTGTATCGCACAGTAGTAAACACGCTGCAGGACTGCTTGTATCGCACATGATATTGCACATTAGAAAATATACACCGCAGGACTGCTTGTATCGCACACAAGTAAACACACTGCAGGACTGCTTGTATCGCACACAAGTAAACACACTGCAGGACTGCTTGTATCGCACACAAGTAAACACACTGCAGGACTGCTTGTATCGCACACAAGTAAACACACTGCAGGACTGCTTGTATCGCACATGATATTGCACATTAGAAAATATACACCACAGGACTGCTTGTATCGCACATGATATTGCACATTGGAAAATATACACCGCAGGACTGCTTGTATCGCACACAAGTAAACACGCTGCAGGACTGCTTGTGTCGCAAACGATATCGCACACAAACGCGCTGCAAGACTACTTGTATCGCACACAAGTAAGCACGCTGCAGGACTACTTGTATCGCACATGATATCATACATACAAGTAAACAAGCTGCAGGACTGCTTGTATCACACATGATACTGGACACTAGTAAATACACCGCGGGACTGCTTGTATCGCACACAAGTAAACACGCTGCAGGACTGCTTGTGTCGCAAACGATATCGCACAGAAACGTGCTGCAAGACTACTTGTATCACACACAAGTAAGCACGCTGCAGGACTACTTGTATCGCACATGATATCATACATACAAGTAAACAAGCTGCAGGACTGCTTGTATCGCACATGATACTGGACACTAGTAAATACACCGCGGGACTGCTTGTATCGCACACAAGTAAACACGCTGCAGGACTGCTTGTGTCGCAAACGATATCGCACAGAAACGTGCTGCAAGACTACTTGTATCACACACAAGTAAGCACGCTGCAGGACTACTTGTATCGCACATGATATCATACACACAAGTAAACACGCTGTAGGACTGCTTGTATCGCACATGATATTGCACATTAGAAAACATACACCGCAGGACTGCTTGTATCGCACACAAGTAAACACGCTGCAGGACTGCTTGTATCGCACATGACATCACACACAAGTAAACACGCTGTTGGACTGCTTGCGTCGCACATGACATCGCACACAAGTAAACACGCTGCAGGACTGCTTGTATCGCACATGATATTGCACATTAGAAAATATACACCGCAGGACTGCTTGTATCGCACACAAGTAAACACACTGCAGGACTGCTTGTATTGCACATGATATTGCACATTAGAAAATATACACCACAGGACTGCTTGTATCGCACACAAGTAAACACGCTGCAGGACTGCTTGTGTCGCAAACGATATCGCACACAAACGCGCTGCAAGACTACTTGTATCGCACAGTAGTAAACACGCTGCAGGACTGCTTGTATCACACATGATATTGCACATTAGAAAATATACACCGCAGGACTGCTTGTATCGCACACAAGTAAACACGCTGCAGGACTGCTTGTGTCGCAAACGATATCGCACACAAACGCGCTGCAAGACTACTTGTATCGCACACAAGTAAGCACGCTGCAGGACTACTTGTATCGCACATGATATCATACATACAAGTAAACAAGCTGCAGGACTGCTTGTATCGCACATGATACTGGACACTAGTAAATACACCGCGGGACTGCTTGTATCGCACACAAGTAAACACGCTGCGGGACTGCTTGTGTCGCAAACGATATCGCACACAAACGCACTGTGAGACTACTTGTATCGCACACTAGTAAACACGCTGCAGGACTGCTTGTATCGCACATGATATCATACACACAAGTAAACACACTGCAGGACTGCTTGTATCGCACATGATATTGCACATTAGAAAATATACACCGCAGGACTGCTTGTATCGCACACAAGTAAACACGCTGCAGGACTGCTTGTATCACACATGATATTGCATATTAGAAAATATACACCGCAGGACTGCTTGTATCGCACATGATATCATACACACAAGTAAACACGCTGTAGGACTGCTTGTATCGCACATGACATCACACACAAGTAAACACACTGCAGGAGTGCTTGTATCGCACATGATATTGCACACTAGTAAATACACCGCGGGACTGCTTGTATCGCACACAAGTAAACACGCTGCAGGACTGCTTGTGTCGCAAACGATATCGCACACAAACGCGCTGCAAGACTACTTGTATCGCACACAAGTAAGCACGCTGCAGGTCTGCTTGTATCGCACATGATATCATACACACAAGTAAACACGCTGTAGGACTGCTTGTGTCGCACATGATATTGCACATTAGAAAATATACACCGCAGGACTGCTTGTATCGCACACAAGTAAACACGCTGCAGGACTGCTTGTATCACACATGATATTGCATATTAGAAAATATACACCGCAGGACTGCTTGTATCGCACACAAGTAAACACGCTGCAGGACTGCTTGTGTCGCAAACGATATCGCACACAAACGCGCCGCAAGACTACTTGTATCGCACACAAGTAAACACGCTGCAGGACTGCTTGTATCGCACATGATATCATACACACAAGTAAACACGCTGCAGGACTGCTTGTATCACACATGATATTGCACATTTGAAAATATACACCGCAGGACTGCTTGTATCGCACACAAGTAAACACGCTGCAGGACTGCTTGTATCGCACATGATATCATACACACAAGTAAACACACTGCAGGACTGCTTGTATCACACATGATATTGCACATTAGAAAATATACACCGCAGGACTGCTTGTATCGCACACAAGTAAACACGCTGCAGGACTGCTTGTATCGCACATGATATCATACACACAAGTAAACACGCTGCAGGACTGCTTGTATCACACATGATATTGCACATTAGAAAATATACACCGCAGGACTGCTTGTATCGCACACAAGTAAACACGCTGCAGGACTGCTTGTATCGCACATGATATCCTACACACAAGTAAACACACTGCAGGGCTCCTTGTATCGCACATGATATTGCACACAAGTAAACACACTGCAGGGCTGCTTGTGTCGCCCATGATATCGCACACAAGTAAACACGCTGTAGGACTGCTTGTGTCGCACATGATATCGCACACAAGTAAACACGCTGTAGGACTGCTTGTATCGCACATGATATCATACACACAAGTAAACACGCTGCAGGACTGCTTGTGTCGCACATGACATCGCACACAAGTAAACATGCTGCAGGACTGCTTGTATCGCACATGATATCATACACACAAGTAAACACGCTGCAGGACTGCTTGTATCACACATGATATTGCACATTAGAAAATATACACCGCAGGACTGCTTGTATCGCACACAAGTAAACACGCTGCAGGACTGCTTGTGACGCAAACGATATCGCACACAAACGCGCCGCAAGACTACTTGTATCGCACAAAAGTAAAGACACTGCAGGACTGCTTGCATCGTACATGATATCGCACGCAAGTAAACAAGTTGAAGGACTACCTGTATCGCACATGATATCGCACACACAAGTAAACATGCTGCAGGATTGCTTGTATCGCACATGATATCGCACAAAAGTAAACACGCTGCAGGACTGCTTGTATCACACATGATATCACACAAAAGTAAACGCTGCAGGACTGCTTGTATCGCACATGATAACACACACACAAGTAAACACGCTGAAGGACTGCTTGTATCGCACATGATATTGCACATTAGAAAATATACACCGCAGGACTGCTTGTATCGCACACAAGTAAACACACTGCAGGACTGCTTGTATTGCACATGATATTGCACATTAGAAAATATACACCGCAGGACTGCTTGTATCGCACACAAGTAAGCACGCTGCAGGACTACTTGTATCGCACATGATATCATACATACAAGTAAACAAGCTGCAGGACTGCTTGTATCACACATGATACTGGACACTAGTAAATACACCGCGGGACTGCTTGTATCGCACACAAGTAAACACGCTGCAGGACTGCTTGTGTCGCAAACGATATCGCACAGAAACGTGCTGCAAGACTACTTGTATCACACACAAGTAAGCACGCTGCAGGACTACTTGTATCGCACATGATATCATACATACAAGTAAACAAGCTGCAGGACTGCTTGTATCGCACATGATACTGGACACTAGTAAATACACCGCGGGACTGCTTGTATCGCACACAAGTAAACACGCTGCAGGACTGCTTGTGTCGCAAACGATATCGCACAGAAACGTGCTGCAAGACTACTTGTATCACACACAAGTAAGCACGCTGCAGGACTACTTGTATCGCACATGATATCATACACACAAGTAAACACGCTGTAGGACTGCTTGTATCGCACATGATATTGCACATTAGAAAACATACACCGCAGGACTGCTTGTATCGCACACAAGTAAACACGCTGCAGGACTGCTTGTATCGCACATGACATCACACACAAGTAAACACGCTGTTGGACTGCTTGCGTCGCACATGACATCGCACACAAGTAAACACGCTGCAGGACTGCTTGTATCGCACATGATATTGCACATTAGAAAATATACACCGCAGGACTGCTTGTATCGCACACAAGTAAACACACTGCAGGACTGCTTGTATTGCACATGATATTGCACATTAGAAAATATACACCACAGGACTGCTTGTATCGCACACAAGTAAACACGCTGCAGGACTGCTTGTGTCGCAAACGATATCGCACACAAACGCGCTGCAAGACTACTTGTATCGCACAGTAGTAAACACGCTGCAGGACTGCTTGTATCACACATGATATTGCACATTAGAAAATATACACCGCAGGACTGCTTGTATCGCACACAAGTAAACACGCTGCAGGACTGCTTGTGTCGCAAACGATATCGCACACAAACGCGCTGCAAGACTACTTGTATCGCACACAAGTAAGCACGCTGCAGGACTACTTGTATCGCACATGATATCATACATACAAGTAAACAAGCTGCAGGACTGCTTGTATCGCACATGATACTGGACACTAGTAAATACACCGCGGGACTGCTTGTATCGCACACAAGTAAACACGCTGCGGGACTGCTTGTGTCGCAAACGATATCGCACACAAACGCACTGTGAGACTACTTGTATCGCACACTAGTAAACACGCTGCAGGACTGCTTGTATCGCACATGATATCATACACACAAGTAAACACACTGCAGGACTGCTTGTATCGCACATGATATTGCACATTAGAAAATATACACCGCAGGACTGCTTGTATCGCACACAAGTAAACACGCTGCAGGACTGCTTGTATCACACATGATATTGCATATTAGAAAATATACACCGCAGGACTGCTTGTATCGCACATGATATCATACACACAAGTAAACACGCTGTAGGACTGCTTGTATCGCACATGACATCACACACAAGTAAACACACTGCAGGAGTGCTTGTATCGCACATGATATTGCACACTAGTAAATACACCGCGGGACTGCTTGTATCGCACACAAGTAAACACGCTGCAGGACTGCTTGTGTCGCAAACGATATCGCACACAAACGCGCTGCAAGACTACTTGTATCGCACACAAGTAAGCACGCTGCAGGTCTGCTTGTATCGCACATGATATCATACACACAAGTAAACACGCTGTAGGACTGCTTGTGTCGCACATGATATTGCACATTAGAAAATATACACCGCAGGACTGCTTGTATCGCACACAAGTAAACACGCTGCAGGACTGCTTGTATCACACATGATATTGCATATTAGAAAATATACACCGCAGGACTGCTTGTATCGCACACAAGTAAACACGCTGCAGGACTGCTTGTGTCGCAAACGATATCGCACACAAACGCGCCGCAAGACTACTTGTATCGCACACAAGTAAACACGCTGCAGGACTGCTTGTATCGCACATGATATCATACACACAAGTAAACACGCTGCAGGACTGCTTGTATCACACATGATATTGCACATTTGAAAATATACACCGCAGGACTGCTTGTATCGCACACAAGTAAACACGCTGCAGGACTGCTTGTATCGCACATGATATCATACACACAAGTAAACACACTGCAGGACTGCTTGTATCACACATGATATTGCACATTAGAAAATATACACCGCAGGACTGCTTGTATCGCACACAAGTAAACACGCTGCAGGACTGCTTGTATCGCACATGATATCATACACACAAGTAAACACGCTGCAGGACTGCTTGTATCACACATGATATTGCACATTAGAAAATATACACCGCAGGACTGCTTGTATCGCACACAAGTAAACACGCTGCAGGACTGCTTGTATCGCACATGATATCCTACACACAAGTAAACACACTGCAGGGCTCCTTGTATCGCACATGATATTGCACACAAGTAAACACACTGCAGGGCTGCTTGTGTCGCCCATGATATCGCACACAAGTAAACACGCTGTAGGACTGCTTGTGTCGCACATGATATCGCACACAAGTAAACACGCTGTAGGACTGCTTGTATCGCACATGATATCATACACACAAGTAAACACGCTGCAGGACTGCTTGTGTCGCACATGACATCGCACACAAGTAAACATGCTGCAGGACTGCTTGTATCGCACATGATATCATACACACAAGTAAACACGCTGCAGGACTGCTTGTATCACACATGATATTGCACATTAGAAAATATACACCGCAGGACTGCTTGTATCGCACACAAGTAAACACGCTGCAGGACTGCTTGTGACGCAAACGATATCGCACACAAACGCGCCGCAAGACTACTTGTATCGCACAAAAGTAAAGACACTGCAGGACTGCTTGCATCGTACATGATATCGCACGCAAGTAAACAAGTTGAAGGACTACCTGTATCGCACATGATATCGCACACACAAGTAAACATGCTGCAGGATTGCTTGTATCGCACATGATATCGCACAAAAGTAAACACGCTGCAGGACTGCTTGTATCACACATGATATCACACAAAAGTAAACGCTGCAGGACTGCTTGTATCGCACATGATAACACACACACAAGTAAACACGCTGAAGGACTGCTTGTAACTTGTATAGCACATGATATCGTAAACACGCTGCAGGACTGCTTGTCGCACATGATATCAACCACAAGTAAAGATGCTGCAGGACTGCTTGTATCGCACATGATATCGCATAAAAGTAAACACGCTGCAGGATTGCTTGTATCGCACATGATATCACACACACAAGTAAACACGCTGCAGGACTGCTTGCATCGTACATGATATCACACGCAAGTAAACACGTTGAAGGACTACTTGTATCGCACATGATATCGCACACAAGTAAACATGCTGCAGGATTGCTTGTATCGCACATGATATCGCACAAAAGTAAACACGCTGCAGGACTGCTTGTATCACACATGATATCGCACAAAAGTAAACGCTGCAAGACTGCTTGTATCGCACATGATATCACACACACAAGTAAACACGCTGAAGGACTGCTTGTAACTTGTATAGCACATGATATCGTAAATACGCTGCAGGACTGCTTGTCGCACATGATATCAACCACAAGTAAAGATGCTGCAGGACTGCTTGTATCGCACATGATATCGCATAAAAGTAAGCACGCTGCATGATTGCTTGTATCGCACATGATATCACACACACAAGTAAACACGCTGCAGGACTGCTTGTATCGCAAATGATATCCTACACACAAGTAAACACGCTGCAGGACTGCTTGTGTCGCACATGACATCGCACACAAGTAAACACGCTGCAGGAAAGCTTGTATCGCACATGATATTGCACATTAGAAAATATACACCGCAGGACTGCTTGTATCGCACACAAGTAAACACGCTGCAGGACTGCTTGTGTCGCAAACGATATCGCACACAAACGCGCTGCAAGACTACTTGTATCGCAGACTAGTAAACACGCTGCAGGACTGCTTGTATCGCACATGATATTGCAAATTAGAAAATATACACCGCAGGACTGCTTGTATCGCACAAAAGTAAACACGCTGCAGGACTGCTTGTATCGCACATGATATTGCACATTAGAAAATATACACCGCAGGACTGCTTGTATCGCACACAAGTAAACACGCTGCAGGACTGCTTGTGTCGCAAACGATATCGCACACAAACGCGCTGCAAGACTACTTGTATCGCACACAAGTAAACACGCTGCAGGACTGCTTGTATCGCACATGATATCCTACACACAAGTAAACACGCTGTAGGACTGCTTGTGTCGCACATGACGTCGCACACAAGTAAACACACTGCAGGCCTGCTTGTATCGCACATGATATTGCACATTAGAAAATATACACCGCAGGACTGCTTGTATCGCACACAAGTAAACACGCTGCAGGACTGCTTGTGTCGCAAACGATATCGCACACAAACGCGCTGCAAGACTACTTGTATCGCACACAAGTAAACACGCTGCAGGACAGCTTGTATCACACATGATATCACACACACAAGTAAACACGCTGCAAGACTGCTTGTAACTTGTATAGCACATGATATCGTAAACACGCTGCAGGACTGCTTGTCGCACATGATATCAACCACAAGTAAAGATGCTGCAGGACTGCTTGTATCGCACATGATATCGCATAAAAGTAAAGACGCTGCAGGACTGCTTGTATCGCACATGATATCACACACACAAGTAAACACGCTGCAGGACTGCTTGCATCGTACATGATATCACACGCAAGTAAACACGTTGAAGGACTACTTGTATCAAACATGATATCGCACACAAGTAAACATGCTGCAGGATTGCTTGTATCGCACATGATATCGCACAAAAGTAAACACGCTGCAGGACTGCTTGTATCACACATGATATCGCACAAAAGTAAACGCTGCAGGACTGCTTGTATCGCACATGATATCACACACACAAGTAAACACGCTGAAGGACTGCTTGTAACTTGTATAGCACATGATATCGTAAACACGCTGCAGGACTGCTCGTCGCACATGATATCAACCACAAGTAAAGATGCTGCAGGACTGCTTGTATCGCACATGATATCGCATAAAAGTAAACACGCTGCAGGATTGCTTGTATCGCACATGATATCACACACACAAGTAAACACGCTGCAGGACTGCTTGCATCGTACATGATATCACACGCAAGTAAACACGTTGAAGGACTACTTGTATCGCACATGATATCGCACACAAGTAAACATGCTGCAGGATTGCTTGTATCGCACATGATATCGCACAAAAGTAAACACGCTGCAGGACTGCTTGTATCACACATGATATCGCACAAAAGTAAACGCTGCAGGACTGCTTGTATCGCACATGATATCACACACACAAGTAAACACGCTGAAGGACTGCTTGTAACTTGTATAGCACATGATATCGTAAATACGCTGCAGGACTGCTTGTCGCACATGATATCAACCACAAGTAAAGATGCTGCAGGACTGCTTGTATCGCACATGATATCGCATAAAAGTAAGCACGCTGCATGATTGCTTGTATCGCACATGATATCACACACACAAGTAAACACGCTGCAGGACTGCTTGTAACTTGTATAGCACATGATATCGTAAATACGCTGCAGGACTGCTTGTCGCACATGATATCGCACACAAGTAAGCACGCTACAAAAATGCTTGTATCGCACACGATATCACACACCAGTGAACACGCTGCAGGACTGCTTGTATCCCACATGATATCGCACACAAGTAAACATGCTGCAGGACTGCATGTATCGTACATGATATCGCACGCAAGTAAAGACGTTGAAGGACTACTTGTATCGCACATGATTTCGCACACAAGTAAACATGCTGCAGGACTGCTTGTTTCTCACATGATATCGCACACAAGTAAACATGCTGCAGGACTGCTTGTATCGCACAAAAGTAAACACGCTGCAGGACTGCTTGTATCGCACATGATATCACACACACAAGTAAACACGCTGAAGGACTGCTTGTAACTTGTATAGCATGATATCGTAAACACGCTGCAGGACTGCTTGTCGCACATGATATCGCACACAAGTAAACACGCTGCAGGACTACTTATCACTTGTATTGCACATGATATCGTAAACACGCTGCAGTACTGCTTGTATCACACATGATATCGCACACAAGTCAACACGCTGCAGGACTACTTATCACTTGTATTGCACATGACATCGTAAACACGCTGCAGTACTGCTTGTATCGCACATGATATCGCACAAAAGTAAACACGCTACAAGAATGCTTGTATCACACACGATATCACACACCAGTAAACACGCTGCAGGACTACTACTATCGCACATGATATCGCACAAAACTAAACACGCTGCAGGACTGCTTGTATCGCACATGATATCGCACAAAAGTAAACACGCTACAAGAATGCTTGTATCGCACACGATATCACACACCAGTAAACACGCTGCAGGACTACTACTATCGCACATGATATCGCACAAAAGTAAACACGCTGCAGGACTGCTTGTATCGCACATGATATCGCACAAAAGTAAACACGCTACAAGAATGCTTGTATCGCACACGATATCACACACAAGTAAACACGCTGCAGGACTGCTTGTCGCACATGATATCGCACACAAGTAAACACGCTGCAGGACTACTTATCACTTGTATTGCACATGACATCGTAAACACGCTGCAGTACTGCTTGTATCGCACATGATATCATACACACAAGTAAACAAGCTGCAGGGCTGCTTGTGTCGCACATGATATCGCACACAAGTAAACACACTGCAGGGCTGCTTGTGTCGCCCATGATATCGCACACAAGTAAACACGCTGTAGGACTGCTTGTGTCGCACATGATATCATACACACAAGTAAACACGCTGAAGGACTGCTTGTAACTTGTATAGCATGATATCGTAAACACGCTGCAGGACTGCTTGTCGCACATGATATCGCACAC
>NC_084616.1:5045752-5065190 GCF_033978795.1 Nerophis ophidion
TAGTCATCATTGTCACCGACGTCCCACTGGGTGTGAGTTTTCCTTGCCCTTATGTGGGCCTACCGAGGATGTCGTGGTGGTTTGTGCAGCCCTTTGAGACACTAGTGATTTAGGGCTATATAAGTAAACATTGATTGATTGATTGATTGATTGAATGAAGAGTTTCTGTCTCTGATAGTGTATAAAATAATGTAAGTGCATCATAAAGCCTACATAAACTCAATGGTGGTCAGAGATGAATTTTCAGCTACAGTTACATGAATCATTAGTAATGTAGCAGCCTAGTTTTGAATGGCAGGGTCCCTGCTATTACATCCTGATAAAAATTAGGGGTGGGCAAATTAATGCGTTAATTACGAGTTAACTCATCAATCTATTAACGCCGACAATTATTTTATCGCACATTTGCATGTGTTGTTTACATGCTTTTATTTTGTTAACGCCTTTTCTTAACAAGATGGCGTCGCCCGGCGTGGAGGGGCTCTTGGTAAATGTTTGTATTTACATTTTTGGAGTTGATTTTCATCAAATATGCTATTTAACTGCTACTGTTTAACAAGGACTGATTTAAATTGTGTTTGCACAACAAATGTTTTGGCGCTTTTGTTCATGTGGGAGAATATTCCAATAAAGGTGCACTACACACTACTTTTGAATTCATTATTGGGCTTTGCGTATACAATGCAGTTAATCGCGATTAATCGGACAAATAGTGCGATTAACTTTGATTAAAATTTTGAATCGTTGCCCAGCCATAATAAAAATATAACATTTACATAATAAAAGTCAACTACAGGCTTCCCAAATGCTGTAATAAATTAAGCATGATGAGTTGACTTGAAACTGTTTAATGTTGCACTTTTTATATGTAGAAGAAATGTTTTGTCATTTTATTTAATCAAAGCAACAACTTGAGGCCGTTTAATGTGGATTAACGTGGGCAAAATTATTATAGTGTTCCCAATGTTAAAAGGATCAAGCCATTGTTTACAAATATGGTAAATAAAAAACGAAAAAATGTATATTTTGTTGTTTTCTTACTGTACCGAAAATGAACCGAACCGTGACCTCTAAACCGAGGTACGTACCGAACCAAAATTGTTTTGTATATATATATACATATATATATATACACACACACACACACACTAAATTCCTCAGTGCAGTGCTCTTGCATGGTAGAAATCGATGTTTGGCCCGCGGACTATTGGCACATTTTCACTTTGGTCCTTGGAGACAAAACATTTGGACAACCCTGCTCTGGTGTTATTGTTTTTCCAGAAATGTATTTTGGTGGTTTTATTTCCGGCTGCCGACCGAGAAAGACGAGCATTCACAGTCCAGCAGCTCGCTCCTCTTTTTATTTTTCCAATTGTGGAAAAAGCTGGGATAAAAAAGCATTTTAATGCCGTTTTGCATCAAAAATAGACACTTTTTTTTTGTCATTTTATTTTGAATAGCAGGGTCCCTGCTATCACATGTTGCTAAAAATATAACACACAGCGGCATCCACTTATAAGACGACGGCATCCCTCAAACGTTTAATTATGCACTTTACCATTTTTTTGTCTTCTGACAGCTTTTTCTCGGCGTGACAACAACAACATCTCCAGAGTGGCCTCCAGCACGGACCAGATCAGCAGCATCCATTTCATCACACAAAAACCGCTTGATGATGCCAAATCATAATTAAAAATCTCCACAGACCTGGGGGGGGGGGCGCTTAAAAAAAAAAAAAAAAAACCTCATTAGGCTATCAAAAAAAATACCAGTTTTATATTTTAGAAAGGAATCGTAATTTACGACTGACTACTCTTCTGATATCAGCTTAGTTATTGTGATCAGTGTCAAAATGAGAGGGATCATTTTTGCATTGTCCTGCACTATGACTGTTTTTCAACCTTCTTTGAGTCCAGACACATTTTTTGCGTTCCAAAAATCTGGAGGCACACCACCAGCAGAAATTGTTCAAAACAAGAAAGAACAAGAAAGTTTGATCACATTACGCCTGTACTGTATACACCTTTATATACATATATACATACATATATACCTATACTGTATACACCTTTATATACATATATACATACATATATACCTATACTGTATATACCTTTATATACATATATACATACATATATACCTATACTGTATATACCTTTATATACATATATACATACATATGTACCTATACTGTATATACCTTTATATACATATATACATACATATATACCTATACTGTATATACCTTTATATACATATATACATACATATATACCTATACTGTATATACCTTTATATACATATATACATACATATATACCTATACTGTATATACCTTTATATACATATATACATACATATATACCTATACTGTATATACCTTTATATACATATATACATACATATATACCTATACTGTATATACCTTTATATACATATATACATACATATATAACTATACTGTATATACCTTTATATACATATATACATACATATATACCTATACTGTATATACCTTTATATACATATATACATACATATATACCTATACTGTATATACCTTTATATACATATATACATATATATATCTATACTGTATACACCTTTATATACATATATACATACATATATACCTATACTGTATATACCTTTATATACATATATACATACATATATACCTATACTGTATATACCTTTATATACATATATACATATATATATACCTATACTGTATACACCTTTATATACATATATACATACATATATACCTATACTGTATATACCTTTATATACATATATACATACATATATACCTATACTGTATATACCTTTATATACATATATACATACCTATACTGTATATACCTTTATATACATATATACATACATATATTCCTATACTGTATATACCTTTATATACATATATACATACATATATACCTATACTGTATATACCTTTATATACATATATACATACATATATACCTATACTGTATATACCTTTATATACATATATACATACATATATACCTATACTGTATATACCTTTATATACATATATACATACATATATACCTATACTGTATATACCTTTATATACATATATACATACATATATACCTATACTGTATATACCTTTATATACATATATACATACATATATACCTATACTGTATATACCTTTATATACATATATACATACATATATACCTATACTGTATATACCTTTATATACATATATACATACATATATACCTATACTGTACATACCTTTATATACATATATACATACATATATACCTATACTGTATATACCTTTATATACATATATACATACCTATACTGTATATACCTTTATATACATATATACATACATATATTCCTATACTGTATATACCTTTATATACATATATACATACATATATACCTATACTGTATATACCTTTATATACATATATACATACATATATACCTATACTGTATATACCTTTATATACATATATACATACATATATACCTATACTGTATATACCTTTATATATATATATACATACATATATACCTATACTGTATATACCTTTATATACATATATACATACATATATACCTATACTGTATATACCTTTATATACATATATACATACATATATACCTATACTGTATATACCTTTATATACATATATACATACCTATACTGTATATACCTTTATATACATATATACATACATATATTCCTATACTGTATATACCTTTATATACATATATACATACATATATACCTATACTGTATATACCTTTATATACATATATACATACATATATACCTATACTGTATATACCTTTATATACATATATACATACATATATACCTATACTGTATATACCTTTATATACATATATACATACATATATACCTATACTGTATATACCTTTATATACATATATACATACCTATACTGTATATACCTTTATATACATATATACATACATACATACCTATACTGTATATACCTTTATATACATATATACATACATATATTCCTATACTGTATATACCTTTATATACATATATACATACATATATACCTATACTGTATATACCTTTATATACATATATACATACATATATACCTATACTGTATATACCTTTATATACATATATACATACATATATACCTATACTGTATATACCTTTATATACATATATACATACATATATACCTATACTGTATATACCTTTATATACATATATACATACATATATACCTATACTGGCTCACCTGCACTGGCTTCCTGTGCACTTAAGATGTGACTTTAAGGTTTTACTACTTACGTATCAAATACTACACGGTCTAGCTCCATCCTATCTTGCCGATTGTATTGTACCATATGTCCCGGCAAGAAATCTGCCTTCAAAAGACTCCGGCTTATTAGTGATTCCCAAAGCCCCAAAAAAAGTCTGCGGGCTATAGAGTGTTTTCATTTCGGGCTCCAGTACTCTGGAATGCCCTCCCGGTAACAGTTCGAGATGCTACCTCAGTAGAAGCATTTAAGTCTCACCTTAAAACTCATCTGTATACTCTAGCCTTTAAATAGACTCCCTTTTTAGACCAGTTGATCTGCCGTTTCTTTTCTTTTTCTTCTATGTCCCTCTCTCCTTTGTGGAGGGAGTCCGGTCCGATCCGGTGGCCATGTACTGCTCGCCTGTGTATCGGCTGGGGACATCTCTGCGCTGCTGATCCGCCTCCGCTTGGGATGGTTTCCTGCTGGCTCCGCTGTGAACGGGACTCTCGCTGCTGTGTTGGATCCGCTTTGGATTGGACTCTCGCGACTGTGTTGGATCCGCTTTGGACTGGACTCTCGCGACTGTGTTGGATCCATTATGGATTGAACTTTCACAGTATCATGTTAGACCCGCTCGACATCCATTGCTTTCGTCCTCTCCAAGGTTCTCATAGTCATCATTGTCACCGACGTCCCACTGGGTGTGAGTTTTTCCTTGCCCTTATGTGGGCCTACCGAGGATGTCGTAGTGGTTTGTGCAGCCCTTTGAGACACTAGTGATTTAGGGCTATATAAGTAAACATTGATTGATTGATTGATTGAAAAGCGAAACTCAGTTGACACCTGTCACATCACACCCTGACTTATTTGCACTTTTTTTGCTCTTTTCCTGTGTGTAGTGTTTTACTTCTTTACGTGAGCTTCCTTTAACCCTTGTATTATGTTGGAAAAAAATGACACTGATTATGTTGCGGGTCGTTTTGACCCGTACTGTGTAAATAAATGATAAATAAATGGGTTGTACTTGTATAGCGCTTTTCTACCTTCAAGGTACTCAAAGCGCTTTGACACTACTTCCACATTTACCCATTCACACACACATTCACACACTGATGGAGGGAGCTGCCATGCAAGGCGCCAACCAGCACCCATCAGGAGCAAGGGTGAAGTGTCTTGCTCAGGGACACAACGGACGTGACGAGGTTGGTACTAGGTGGGATTTGAACCAGGGACCCTCGGGTTACGCACGGCCACTCTCCCACTGCGCCACGCCGTCCCTCAAAACACTCAAAACAGTCAAAAAAAACAGGTTAAACCAATAACAATTTATTTTAGGTTCTATAAACATTTAGAAAAGTGACATACAATACATTTTTTTATTCCAATTGTATTATGTTAAGGGTCAATTTGACCCATTTCAGTTTTTGTGTTGATCAAAGTACTGGTTATCCTTTCTTTTTCTTGCTGAAATTTGGTGACTTTTCCTCATCTAGGGTCATGAACTGGTGTGTAAATCTGGACACTTTGTTGTGTAGTGGAATGTCTTGCAGAGTTTCTATACAAAGATGATGTTGCAGGTCATTTTGACCCAGAAGCTTAAATGTGGGTAAATGGCCAAAATAAACAAGTCTCTTTGATGTACTTTTTACTTTGATGTACAATTGTTTGTACTTTGATTGCCTCTGAGACCCAGAACCAGGTGTGTGAAGAGAGGGAACTTTCTCACACTTGTCCTTGTCTCCTCAGATGTCATCCTTCTGGAGCTCATTTTTGGTGGGTTTGTCAAAGAGATGACATGAGAACAGTGACAAGGACAAGTGTGAGAAAGTTCCCTCTCTTCACACACCTGGCTCTGGGTCTCAGAGGCGATCAAAATACAAACAATTGTACATCAAAGAGATTTGTTTATTTTGGCCATTTACCCACATTAAAGCGTCTGGGTCAAAATGACCCACAACATCATCTGTGTATACAAACTCTGCAAGACATTCCACTACACAACAAAGTGTCCAGATTTTACACAGCAGTTCATGACCCTAGAAAAGTCACCAAATTTCAGCAAGAAAAAGAAAGGATAACCAGTACTTTGATCAACACAAAAACTGAAATGGGTTAAATTGACCCTCAACATAAAAGAAGGGTTAAACCAGCGGTCCCCAACCACCGGGCCATGGCCCGATTGGTACCGGGCCGCAGAATAATTTTTTATTCATTTTTATTTTAAATATATATATATATATATATATATATATATATATATATATATATAGTATATATATATATATATTTTTATTTTTTATTTTTTATTAAATCAACATAAAACCACAATATACACTTACACTTAGTGCACCAACCACAAAAACCTCCCTTTTTCATGACAAAGGAAAAAAAAAAAAAAAAGGGCCGCGGGACTAATTATTAAGCGTTGACCAGTCCGCGGATACAAAAAGGTTGGGGACTATCAATCAATCAATGTTTATTTATATAGCCCCAAATCACAAATGTCTCAAAGGGCTGCACAAACCATTACGACTACAACATCCTCGGAAGAACCCACAAAAGGGCAAGGAAAACTCACACCCAGTGGGCAGGGAGAATTCACATCCAGTGGGACGCCAGTGACAATGCTGACTATGAGAAACCTTGGAGAGGACCTCAGATGTGTGCAACCCCCCCCCCCCCTCTAGGGGACCGAAAGCAATGGATGTCGAGCGGGTCTAACATGATACTGTGAAAGTTCAATCCATAGTGGCTCCAACACAGCCGCGAGAGTTCAGTTCAAAGCGGATCCAAGACAGCAGCGAGAGTCCCGTCCACAGGAAACCATCTCAAGCGGATCAGCAGCGTAGAGATGTCCCCAACCGATACAGGCGAGCGGTCCATCCTGGGTCCCGACGAGCGGTCCATCCTGGGTCTCGACTCTGGACAGCCAGTACTTCATCCATGGTCATCGGACCGGACCCCCTCCACAAGGGAGGGGGGGGACATAGGAGAAAGAAAAGAAGCGGCAGATCAACTGGTCTAAAAAGGAGGTCTATTTAAAGGCCAGAGTATACAGATGAGTTTTAAGGTGAGACTTAAATGCTTCTACTGAGGTAGCATCTCGAACTGTTACCGGGAGGGCATTCCAGAGTACTGGAGCCCGGATGTAAAACGGACCACTGCTTTAAACAATATGTCTACGTTGTTTTAGCAATCAAAAATATTTCAGTTTTTATCATTCTTTGTGGGAACATTGTTGATTGTCATGTCATGTTGGGATGTACTTTGTGGACGCCATCTTTGCTCCACAGTAAGTTTTTGCTGTCGTCCAGCATTCTGTTTTTGTTTACTTTGTAGCCGGTTCGGTTTTAGTTTCGTTCGCTAAGCTTCATTGCCTTTTCTTAAGGACACTTACCTCTTGTTTATTTTGGATTCTAAGCATTTGACACCTTTTTACCTGCACGCTGCCTCCCGCTGTTGCCGAACTCTAGCCAGCACCGACAGTCAACAACGGCACGTTATTTGCAGACTTTAATCACTTCACCCCAAACAATGAGGTGGCGACTTGTCCAGGGTGTACCCTGCCTTCCGCCCGATTGTAGCTGAGATAGGCGCCCGCGACCCCGAAAGGGAATAAGCGGTAGGAAATGGATGGATGGATAACGTATTTTTTTGAATTGCCGCCAGGTATATAGTATGCACCTGCTTTGAATTACTGCCGGGTCAAACTCACTTTGCAAAATAATTAGCGCGTACTTCGTATTACCGCCGGGTCAAACTCGTCACGTCACGAGTGACACTTCCCCTGTCATCATTTTCAAAATGGAGGAGGCTGATTTCAATACCGGTAATTTGAAATCACATAAAGGCGACTTGTCCAGGGTGTACACCACCTTCCGCCCGATTGTAGCTGAGATAGGCGCCAGCGCCCGCCGCGACCCCGAAAGGGAATAAGCGGTAGAAAATGGATGGATGGATGGATAAAGGGAAGGAGATTAAGAGCTATTCAATAGGATTTAAGGTCCAAGCTTACATCACACTCAAATTTTTACTGCATGCCTTATGTAAGTCCCGGAGTGAGAAGAGGTTTTAAATTCATTAGCGCCCCGGCGGCAATTCTAGGAAATACGGTATTTACTTTGTAGATTGTCACATCAAAACTATGAACGAACACATGTGGATATCCCTTTTTAGACCAGTTGATCTGCCGTTTCTTTTCTTTTTCTTCTATGTCCCACTCTCCCTTGTGGAAGGGGTCCGGTCCGATCCGGTGGCCATGTACTGCTTGCCTGTGTATCGGCTGGGGACATCTCTGCGCTGCTGATCCGTCTCCGCTTGGGATGGTTTCCTGCTGAACGGGACTCTCGCTGCTGTGTTGGATCCGCTTTGGACTGGACTCTCGCGACTGTGTTGGATCCATTATGGATTGAACTTTCACAGTATCATGTTAGACCCGCTCGACATCCATTGCTTTCCTCCTCTCCAAGGTTCTCATAGTCATCATTGTCACCGACGTCCCACTGGGTGTGAGTTTTCCTTGCCCTTATGTGGGCCTACCGAGGATGTGGTAGTGGTTTGTGCAGCCCTTTGAGACACTAGTGATTTAGGGCTATATAAGTAAACATTGATTGATTGATATATCTTTGCTCCACAGTAAGTCTTTGCTGTCGTCCAGCATTCTGTTTTCTGTTTACTTTGCAGCCGGTTCAGTTTTAGTTTCGTTCTGCATCGTCCTCTCTAAACGTCAATGCCTTTTCTTAGGGGCACTCACCTTTTTACCTGTTTCCGACATCTACAAAGCAATTAGCTACCTGCTGCCACCTACTGATATGGAAGAGTATTACAGGGTTACTCTGCCCAGCTCTAGACAGCACCAACACTCAACAACAACAACACATCATTTGCTTACTGGTGTGCAAAAAATAATTTTAAGCCAAATAGGTGAAATTAGATCATCTCCCAATGCACACCAGACTGTATCTCACGGTACACTAGTGTGCCGCGGCACAGTGGTTGAAAAACAGGCATACACCATCATTACCACCAGTAGCCATGATGGCTGGAATGAAAAAAAAAACATTTTTTTGTTCTATGCAGCAGCTTAAAAGGATATCTCTGGCATCCCAGCCCTTGTTTTGTTCCTGCTTGATCTCCATCACACATCTCACAAAAAAGGGCCGGGATGAAAGGACATGCAGTCTTTTTTTTTTTTTTTTTTTTTTAAAAAGACACCCGCTCGTGTCTCTTCGGGCTGCATCCATAATTGCGGCGTTGCTCGCCATGACTACCCGTGTGCAGTAAAAAGAAACGTCACAATGGCAACTTCGCTAGACACAATTACATTGAAAATAACAATTTCTTGGATGTGCTTGTTGCTAGGCAGAATTTCGTGCAGCAGGATCATTTTCTGGCAATATTTAAAAACATTAAAAATGATAATAATAATAATGCCGTAACTTCTAAAGACAGTAGTGTGTGGTTATTTGGGAGGTTGCTATGATACACTAAAAGTATATTTGGTGTTTCATCATCTCAAAAGCAGTCATCTCAAAAGCAAAATATTGATGCTACTCTTTCAAGTCTGCCTGTATCAATTTATTTATTTATTAATATTTTTTTGACATTGAGCAATCAGACATACCGTATTTTCCTTGAATTGCCGCCGGGGCGCTAATTATTTTAAAAACTCTTCTCACTCCGGCGCTTACCAAAGGCATGCGGTAAATTTAGGCCTGCGCTTATAAATTTGAGTGTGATGTAAGGATACCATCATGAAAAGCACTTAATAAAAAAATGAAATTATGGTCTTACCTTTACTTATAAATGAAGTCCATGCACAGCTCCTTCTGATCAAAAGCATCGATAACTTGTTTATAGAAGTCTTCCTTATCTTTCTCAGTTTTAAAAGTCCCTCTGTTTCAATGGAGATCTTCCTTTATTACCTCCTGCTTCCATTGAAAGTCCAGTTTAGAAAATTTTAGGAGGCGGGAGTCATTTAATGACTCATATTTGACACACGCAGCTACGGTATATTAATAAAACATAGCTGCTTACGTTTTTTTTTAGCAAATTCAATAACTTGGACCTTAAATCCTACTGAATAGTTCTTAATCTTCTTCCCTTTATGCGATTTCAAATGTTTGAAATCAGCCTCCTTCATTTTGAAAATGATGACAGGTGAAGTGTCACTCGTGACGTGACGAGTCATTCAGTGCACTACGTCATTCAGTGCACTACGTCATTCAGTGCACTACGTCATTCAGTGGACTACGTCATTTAGTGGACTACGTCATTTAGTGCACTACGTCATTTAGTGGACTACGTCATTCAGTGCACTACGTCATTCAGTGCACTACGTCATTCAGTGCACTACGTCATTCAGTGCACTACGTCATTCAGTGCACTACGTCATTCAGTGCACTACGTCATTTAGTGGACTACGTCATTCAGTGCACTACGTCATTCAGTGGACTACGTCATTTAGTGCACTACGTCATTCAGTGGACTACATCATTCAGTGCACTACGTCATTCAGTGCACTACGTCATTCAGTGCACTACGTCATTCAGTGCACTACGTCATTTAGTGGACTACGTCATTCAGTGCACTACGTCATTCAGTGGACTACGTCATTTAGTGGACTACGTCATTCAGTGCACTACATCATTCAGTGCACTACATCATTCAGTGCACTACGTCATTCAGTGCACTACGTCATTTAGTGGACTACGTCATTCAGTGCACTACGTCATTTAGTGGACTACGTCATTCAGTGGACTACGTCATTCAGTGCACTACGTCATTTAGTGGACTACATCATTTAGTGGACTACATCATTTAGTGGACTACGTCATTCAGTGCACTACGTCATTCAGTGCACTACGTCATTCAGTGGACTACGTCATTTAGTTGACTACATCATTCAGTGCACTACATCATTCAGTGCACTACGTCATTCAGTGCACTACGTCATTTAGTGGACTACGTCATTCAGTGCACTACGTCATTTAGTGGACTACGTCATTCAGTGGACTACGTCATTCAGTGCACTACGTCATTTAGTGGACTACATCATTTAGTGGACTACATCATTTAGTGGACTACGTCATTCAGTGCACTACGTCATTCAGTGCACTACGTCATTCAGTGGACTACGTCATTTAGTTGACTACATCATTCAGTGCACTACATCATTCAGTGCACTACGTCATTCAGTGCACTACGTCATTTAGTGGACTACATCATTTAGTTGACTACATCATTCAGTGCACTACATCATTCAGTGCACTACGTCATTCAGTGCACTACGTCATTCAGTGCACTACGTCATTCAGTGGACTACGTCATTTAGTGGACTACATCATTTAGTGGACTACATCATTTAGTGCACTACATCATTCAGTGGACTACATCATTCAGTGCACTACATCATTCAGTGCACTACATCATTCAGTGCACTACATCATTCAGTGCACTACATCATTCAGTGCAGTACGTCATTCAGTGCACTACGTCATTCAGTGCACTACGTCATTTAGTGGACTACATCATTTAGTTGACTACATCATTCAGTGCACTACATCATTCAGTGCACTACGTCATTTAGTGGACTACGTCATTCAGTGCACTACGCCATTCAGTGCACTACGTCATTCAGTGGACTACGTCATTCAGTGGACTACGTCATTCAGTGGACTACATCATTCAGTGGACTACATCATTCAGTGCACTACATAATTCAGTGCACTACGTCTACGCATAGCCTTCCCTAAGCTTCAATGCCTTTTCTTAGGGGCACTCACCTTTTGTTTATTTTTGGTTTAAGCATTAGACACATTTTTACCTGCACCCTGCCTCCCGCTGTTTCCGACATCTACAAAGCAATTAGCTACCGGCTGCCACCTACTGATATGGAAGAGTATTACAGGGTTACTCTGCCCAGCTCGAGACAACAGACACTCAACAACAACAGAATTACCGGTTTGCACAACATATTTTTAACCCAAATAGGTGAAATTAGATCATCTTCCACGGCACACCAGACTGTATCTCACAGCACACTAGTGTACCACGGCACAGTGGTTGACTGGACTACTGCAACTCACTTCTTGTCGGGATCCCCAGCAGGAACATCCAGAAGCTGCAGTACTTACAGAATAGTGCTGCTAGGATCCTGGTGAGACTGCGGAAATACGACCATATCACACCGGTTCTCAAATCCTTTCACTGTTCCACTCAGGATTGAATACAAAGTCTTCCTACAAACCCACCAGTGCCTCCATGGAAATGCCCGCCTCTACCTCAAAGAACTGCTCACCCCCAAATCCTCCACACGTGGCTAACCTCCTCCAACCTCCGAGGACAAAGCTCCGAACTATGGGAGACCGGGCTTTCTGCTCCGCCGCTCCCAGTCTGTGGAACGTTCTCCCTGACCTCATGAGGGCACCACAGACTGTGAATGCTTTTTTTTAAAAGGCCTTTTAAAAACCTTTTTTTTTTAATATATGTGTGCTAGTTCTAACTATTATGCTGTTATCTTTATTTTATTTACTATTTATTTTACTTGTTGGAGGCAGCCATTTGTGGTTCTAGTATTTTTGTTAAGCTGCAGTACTTACAGAATAGTGCTGCTAGGATCCTGGTGAGAGTGCGGATATACGACCATATCACACCGGTTCTCAAATCCCTTCACTGTTCCACTCAGGATTGAATACAAAGTCTTCCTACAAACCCACCAGTGCCTCCATGAAATGCCCGCCTCTACCTCAAAGAACTCCTCACCCCCCAAATCCTCCACACGTGGCTAACCTCCCCCAACCTCCGAGGACAAAGCTCCGAACTATGGGAGACCGGGCTTTCTGCTCCGCCGCTCCCAGTCTGTGGAACGCTCTCCCTGACCTCCTGAGGGCACCACAGACTGTGAATGTTTTTTTTTTAAAAAGGCCTTTTAAAAACCTTTTTTTTTTTTTTTACTTTTTTTTTTATATATGTGTGCTGAGTTCTAACTATTAGGCTGTAATTTTTATTTTATTTACTATTTATTTTACTTGTTGGAGGCAGCCATTTGTGGTTCTAGTATTTTTGTTTAAGCTGCAGTACTTACAGAATAGTGCTGCTAGGATCCTGGTGAGAGTGTGGAAATACGACAATATCACACCGGTTCTCAAATCCCTTCACTGTTCCACTCAGGATTGAATACAAAGTCTTCCTACAAACCCACCAGTGCTTCCATGGAAATGCCCGCCTCTACCTCAAAGAACTCCTCACCCCCCAAATCCTCCACACGCGGCTAACCTCCTCCAACCTCTGAGGACAAAGCTCCGAACTATGGGAGACCGGGCTTTCTGCTCCGCCGCTCCCAGTCTGTGGAACGCTCTCCCTGACCTCCTGAGGGCACCACAGACTGTGAATGCTTTTTTAAAAAGGCCTTTTAAAACCTTTTTTTTTATATATATGTGTGCTAGTTCTAATTATTATGCTGTTATCTTTATTTTATTTACTATTTATTTTACTTGTTGAGGCAGCCATTTGTGGTTCTAGTATTTTTGTTTAAGCTGCAGTACTTACAGAATAGTGCTGCTAGGATCCTGGTGAGAGTGCGGAAATAAGACCATATCACACCGGTTCTCAAATCCCTTCGCTGTTCCACTCAGGATTGAATACAAAGTCTTCCTACAAACCCACCAGTGCCTCCATGGAAATGCCCGCCTCTACCTCAAAGAACTGCTCACCCCAAATCCTCCACACGTGGCTAACCTCCTCCAACCTCCGAGGACAAAGCTCCGAACTATGGGAGACCGGGCTTTCTGCTCTGCCGCTCCCAGTGTGTGGAACGCTCTCCCTGACCTCCTGAGGGCACCACAGACTGTGAATGATTTTTTAAAAAGGCCTTTTAAAAATTATTTTTCTTATATATATATATATATATATATATATATATATATATATATATATATATATATGTGTGCTAGTTCTAGCTATTAGGCTGTATTTTTATTGTATTTTTTTACTTGTTGGAGGCAGCCATTTGTGGTTCTAGTATTGTTTTGTTTTTGTTGTTTTTTAAATGCACTATAGCACTTTGAGGTTGTTTGTTCAATGTGAAGTGCTTTTACAAATATAATCTATTATTATTAATGTTCCACCACAAGCTCTTCATCGGCGGAAAGTCTTCCAGAACTGCAGGAGACGTCTTTCATAACCTTCTCGGGCGGTTCAGAAAATGTTGATTTTGATTGCACAAAATCCATGAAATTGCCACAAATGTGCCGGTACCGAGACGACTGGAATCAAAGCATGTTTTCTTCAGAGTTTTCTTCCGTGAACACCGCAGGACATTGACGCCGTGTTTGCATTTGGGTTGCATTCACATTCGAGTGGACACTTTTTTACATAAAAACATCAGATATGACGGAGAAAAAAAAAAGTCTGGCTTTGACATGCTTCCTGCAGTGCTGTGAACATATTGAACACAGCCTGCTGCTATGGTAACAGTCAAAACATGGACTGGAATTTCAGTATAGTAATGCCGGCGTTATTGGTGGAACGGAGTGGAAAATAAGCGCTGAAAAAGTTTTTTTTTTGAAGGATTTATAATTATAGTAAATAATTACAGATGTCCGATAACATTACCGGCCAATAAATGCTTTTAAATGGTGAGGTGACGGCAAATGGACACCAGAGGGCAGTAGTTTTCTATGATTTATTATATATCCATCCATTTTCTACCGCTTATTCCCTTTCGGGGTCGCGTATTGGCAATTATCGGTACCGCCCGACTGCAGCTAAGATAGGCTCCAGCGACCCCCCATGAACCTGAATGGGACAAGCGGTAGTAAATGGATGGATGGAAAGGGTTTTAAAAAAGTACAATTTCTGACTTTTTAAATGGCGGCTGTTTACACGAACGTAGGGAGAAGTAGAGAGCGCCAATAAACCTTAAAAGGAACGGCCTTTGTGTGCCGGCCCAATCACATAATATCTACGTCTTTTCACACACACAAGTGAATGCAATGCATACTTGGTCAACAGCCATACAGGTCTCACTGAGGGTGGCCATATAAACAAATTTAACACCGTTACAAATATGCTCCACACTGTGAACCTGTCACAAGTTGTTGGTGACGAACCCCAAGATGCAGAGATGGTGGCAGGCATCGAATAAGTAAACATGATTTAATCTTCAAAAATAACGAAAAGAACACAAACCAGGAACTAGGAGGACAAACTGGAAACAGGGAACAGGGATTCAGCAAACAGGAAAACTGGGAATAGCTAACGGCTGACAGGAAACTACAAAACAAGGAGCTAGGAGAGAACAAACTGTAAATAGTTATAGGAACTAACAGGAACAGCTTACCGCAATGACAACGACAGGTAGGAACGACAAGAGGTATTAGCGACAAACAACCGGTGGAGCGACAATAATCAGCACTGACTGGAGGAGAAAGCAGGTCCAAATAGTGACTGGCTGATTGACACCAGGTGTGGCCATGTGCCAATCAGCCACAGCTGAGGGGGAAAAACCACTCAGGGATAAAATCAGGAAATTACCAAAATAAGAGTGCTGACAGGAACAAAGACAAATGCAGAGGAAAACTGTCAGGGACAAGCCTGACAGAACCCACACCAAACAAGAATGACAAACACATTTCGGGAGAACATCCGCACCGTAACACAACATAAACACATAGAACAAATACCCAGAATCCTTTGCAGCACTACACTTCCGGGACACTACAATATACACCCCCCAACCCCCGCCCACCTAAACATCCTCATGCTCTCTCAGGGAGAGCATGTCCCAAATTCAATGCTATTGATTTGAGGCATGTTAAAAAAAAATAATGCACTTTGTGACTTCATTAAAGGGGAACATTATCAGCAGACCTATGTAAGCGTCAATATATACCTTGATGGTGCAGAAAAAAGACCATCTATTTTTTTAACCGCCGATTTCCGAACTCTAAATGGGTGAATTTTTGGCGAATTAAACGCCTTTCTGTTTATCGGTCTTTTAGCGATGACGTCACCGAGGTAACACACCCGCCATTTTCATTTTCCACACATTACAAACACCGGTTCTCAGCTCTGTTATTTTCCGTTTTTTCGACTAATTTTTGGAACCTTGGAGACATCATGCCTCGTGGGTGTGTTGTCGGAGGGTGTAACAACACTAACAGGGAGGGATTCAAGTTGCACCACTGGCAAGAAATCTGCCGCCAGACCCCCATTGAATGTACCAGAGTGTCTCCACATTTGACCGGCGATGCTAAGACAGACATGGCACAGAGATGTATGGATAACCTGTAGATGCATTTGCAACTATATTACGTTTCCTTCCACCCACATTTAATGCGAAACAAACACTTACCAATCGACGGATTTAAGTTGCTCCAGTGTCAAAAGATGCGAAAGTCCTGATCGTTTGGTCCGCACATTTTACCGGCGATGCTAACGCAGCTATTCGGCCATGCTATGACTATGAATAGCGTCAATAGCTATTCGCTCAATAGCTTCAGTTTCTTCTTCAATATTTTCATACTCCGACCATCTGTTTCAATACATGCGTAATCTGTTGAATCGCTTAAGTCGCTGAAATCCGAGTTTGAATCCGAGCTAATGTCGCTATATCTTGCTGTGGTATTCCCATTGTTTGTTTACATTGGCAGCACTGTGTGACGTCACAGGGAAATGGCCAGTGTCTTCGCAGAGAGCGAAAATAAGGCACTTTAAAGCTTTATTTAGGGATAGTCCGAGACCGGTAAAATTTTGAAAAAAAATTCAATAAATACAACAAGCCACTGGGAACTGATTTTTTATTGTTTTTAACCCTTTTGAAATTGTGATAATGTTCCCCTTTAATAAATATGGCAGCGCCATGTTGGCATTTTTTTTTTCCATAACTTGAGTTGATTATTTTGGAAAACTTTGCTACATTGTTTAATGCATCCAGCGGGGCATCACGACAAAATTAGGCATAATAATGTGTTCATTCCACCACTCTATATATCGGTAGATATCGGAATCGATATTTAAGATTTGGACAATATCGGCAAAAAAAAAAACATTATCGGACATCTCTATGAATAATGACAGGTTATATCAGGGATCCCCAAACGTTTTGAAACGGGGGTCGCATTGGGTTCAAACAATTTGGTCGGGGGCCGGGCGCACACTAATTCACTTAACGAGTGCGTAATGTGTGTTGTACTTGTATAGGCGGTTTAGCTCGGTTGGTAGAGTGGCCGTGCCAGCAACTTGAGGGTTGCAGGTTCGATTCCCGCTTCCGCCATCCTAGTCACTGCCGTTGTGTCCTTGGGCAAGACACTTTACCCACCTGCTCCCAGTGCCACCCACACTGGTTTGAATGTAACTTAGATATTGGGTTTCACTATGTAAAGCGCTTTGAGTCACTAGAGAAAAAGCGCTACATAAATATAATTCACTTCACTATAGCGCTTTTCTACCTTCAAGGTACTCAAAGCGCTTTGACACTACTTCCACATTTACCCATTCACACACACATTCACACACTGATGGAGGGAGCTGCCATGCAAGGCGCCAACCAGCACCCATCAGGAGCAAGGGTGAAGTGTCTTGCTCAGGACACAACGGACGTGACGAGGTTGGTACTAGGTGGGGATTGAACCAGGGACCCTCGGGTTGCGCACGGCCACTCTCCCACTGCGCCCACGCCGTCCCTTTAAATCAACTTGATTCTTTTTTTTAATTTTTTGTCATGAAAAAGAGGGTTTTTTGGGGGTTGGTGCATTCAATCAATCAATCAATGTTTATTTATATAGCCCCAAATCACAAATGTCTCAAAGGACTGCACAAATATTTATGACTACAACATCCTCGGAAGAACCCACAAAAGGGCAAGGAAAACTCACACCCAGTGGGCAGGGAGAATTCACATCCAGTGGAACGCCAGTGACAATGCTGACTATGAGAAACCTTGGAGAGGACCTCAGATGTGGGCAACCCCCCCCCTCTAGGGGACCGAAAGCAATGGATGTCGAGCGGGTCTAACATGATACTGTGAAAGTTCAATCCATAGTGGCTCCAACACAGCCGCGAGAGTTCAGTTCAAAGCGGATCCAAGACAGCAGCGAGAGTCCCGTCCACAGGAAACCATCCCAAGCGGAGGCGGATCAGCAGCGTAGAGATGTCCCCAACCAATACACAGGCGAGCGGGTCCATCCTGGGTCTCGACTCTGGACAGCCAGTACTTCATCCATGGTCATCGGACCGGACCCCCCTCCACAAGGGAGGGGGGGGACATAGGGAGAAAGAAAAGAAGCGGCAGATCAACTGGTCTAAAAAGGAGGTCTATTTAAAGGCTAGAGTATACAGATGAGTTTTAAGGTGAGACTTAAATGCTTCTACTGAGGTAGCATCTCGAACTGTTACCGGGAGGGCATTCCAGAGTACTGGAGCCCGAACGGAAAACGCTCTATAGCCCGCAGACTTTTTTTGGGCTTTGGGAATCACTAATAAGCCGGAGTCCTTTGAAGGCAGATTTCTTGCCGGGACATATGGTACAATACAATCGGCAAGATAGGATGGAGCTAGACCGTGTAGTATTTTATACGTAAGTAGTAAAACCTTAAAGTCACATCTTAAGTGCACAGGAAGCCAGTGCTGGTGAGCCAGTATAGGTATATATGTATGTATATATGTATATAAAGGTATATACAGTATAAGTATATATGTATGTATATATGTATATAAAGGTATATACAGTATAGGTATATATGTATGTATATATGTATATAAAGGTATATACAGTACAGGCGTAATGTGATCAAACTTTCTTGTTCTTGTCAAAAGTCTAGCAGCCGCATTTTGTACCAACTGTAATCTTTTAATGCTAGACATGGGGAGACCCGAAAATAATACGTTACAGTAGTCGAGGCGAGACGTAACAAACGCATGGATAATGATCTCGGCGTCTTTAGTGGACAAAATGGAGTGAATTTTAGCGATATTACGGAGATGAAAGAAGGCCGTTTTAGTAACGCTTTTAATGTGTGCCTCAAAGGAGAGAGTTGGGTGGAAGATAATACCCAGATTTTTTACCGAGTCAACTTGTTTTATTATTTGGTTGTCAAATGTTAGAGTTGTATTATTAAATAGAGGTCGGTGTCTAGCAGGACCGATAATC
>NC_084616.1:5065210-5182710 GCF_033978795.1 Nerophis ophidion
TAGGGGAATTTCAATTTATATATTTACTATCTCATTATATTCTTTTATTTTGTATTATTATTTCTTTTCATTTCTTTTATGTGTTAATATTATTATTACTTCGGTTATTTTCCTACTTTTTTCTTTTTTTTTTACTCTTTTTTTCTTATTTTGGGGGGTTGGTGGCATGGTTAAGCTATAAACAAAAACAATAATATTGACATATGATGTAATGGATAAGAATGTCTGATGCTGGATGTCAATAAAAATTAAATTAAAAAAAAATAATAATAAAAAAGAAAAGCTCCGACTCACTTATGGGAGAAGTTGTTTGGCGCCACCCGCTGGTTTGATTTAATAACTCTGGTTCGTGAATATAAGACGACATGTCCGTTTCTAGAAAAAAAGCCGGCAAATTTTTCATCAACTTAAAATTTCACAATAAAACTATACAATTTAAGTTATTCATGTGGTATAAACATCCACTAAAAACACCTATACTATACTATAGCCACTAGGGGAATTTCAATTTATATATTTACTATCTAATTGTATTCTTTTATTTTGTATTATTATTTATTTTCTTTTCTTTTATGTGTTAATATTATTATTACTTTGGTTATTTTTCTACTTTTTTTTTTTTTTACTCTTTTTTTTCTCATTTTGGGGGGGGGGGTGGCACGGTTAAGCTATAAACAAAACAATAATATTGACATATGATGTAATGGATAAGAATGTGTGATGCTGGATGTCAATAAAAATTAAATTTAAAAAAAATAATAATAAAAGAAAGAAAAGCTCTGACTCACTTATGGGAGAAGTTGTTTGGCGCCACCCGCTGGTTAGATTTGATAACTCTGGTTCGTGAATATAAGACGACATGTCCGTTTCTAAAAAAAAAAAAAGCTGTCAAATTTTTCATCAACTTAAAATTTCACAATAAAACCACACAATTAACGTTTGTATTATTCATAAGGTGGCGACTTGTCCAGGGTGTACCCCGCCTACCGCCGGAATGCAGCTGATATAGGCTCCAGCACCCCCCAAGCGACTCCGAAAGAGACAAGCGGTAGAAAATGAATGAATGAATGAATAATTAATGTGGTATAAACATTAATTAAAAACACCAATACTGCCTATAGCCACTAGGGGCGACATTTTCATGCTATCTTGTAATTTCTGAAGGATATTGAAATGTTATGCAACCCTAAAGCGAGTCTTGCAGGCTCACACACACACACACACACACACACACACACACACACACACACACACACACTGTAGTCTAGTGTGTAGAAGAAGTCCTCCATGACGCACAGTGTCGGACAGGACAGCGGGTTTGGGGTCCAGTTCCCGTGGCGCTCTGCTGTAATTGGATTACGTCCTGTCAAGAATGGCTTTAGTTCCGATTACACAGATTACGCCCGGGCTTTGCTGGGCTGAGGCGGCCTGGCTTTAAGAGCATCATCCGGGGTTTAGGTTACTTCGCTACGTCAGAACAGTCTTTGGATGAGACCATTTGGATTGGAGTCTAGAATGCATTGGATGATTAGACTTTGCCTTCACTTTCAGACCAAGGAGTCCAAAAACATCTGTTTCGCTTCATCCCAGAGGGGCTTTTTTTTATCTGGGATTCTCAGGTTTTTCCTCACCAAACTCATCCAAGCATGTCTTTAAGGCACTTGCTTTATGAGCAGAAGGAACCTGACTAAACTGTCCTCTTAATTCAGAACCGATAAGTTGATCCACCAATGTTAAACTTAAAGGCCTACTGTATATCATTATATATCCATGCGTTTGTTACGTCTCGTCTCGATTACTGTAACGTATTATTTTCGGGCCTGTGATGTATTTAATAACAATTAGCGGACATCCATTGAACAATGGATGTCCGCTAATTTTTTGCAACTTAACGCCCCAAAAAACGGAAATGCTGATTATCGGTCCTGCTAGACACCGACCTCTATTTAATAATACAACTTTAACATTTGACAACCAAACAATTAAACAAGGCGACTCGGTAAAAAATCTGGGTGTTATCTTCGACCCAACTCTCTCCTTTGAGTCACACATTAAAAGCGTTACTAAAACGGCCTTCTTTCATCTCCGTAATATCGCAAAAATTCGCTCCATTTTGTCCACTAAAGACGCTGAGATCATTATCCATGCGTTTGTTACTTCTTGTCTCGATTACTGTAACGTATTATTTTGGGGTCTCCCCATGTCTAGCATTAAAAGATTACAGTTGGTACAAAATGCGGCTGCTAGACTTTTGACAAGAACAAGAAAGTTTGATCACATTACGCCTGTACTGTATATACCTTTATATACATATATACATACATATATACCTATACTGTATATACCTTTATATACATATATACATACATATATACCTATACTGTATATACCTTTATATACATATATACATACATATATACCTATACTGGCTCACCTGCACTGGCTTCCTGTGCACTTAAGATGTGACTTTAAGGTTTTACTACTTACGTATAAAATACTACACGGTCTAGCTCCAGCCTATCTTGCCGATTGCATTGTACCATATGTCCCGGCAAGAAATCTGCCTTCAAAGGACTCCGGCTTGTTAGTGATTCCCAAAGCCCAAAAAAAGTCTGCGGGCTATAGAGCGTTTTCCGTTCGGGCTCCAGTACTCTGGAATGCCCTCCCGGTAACAGTTCGAGATGCTACCTCAGTAGAAGCATTTAAGTCTCACCTTAAAACTCATTTGTATGCTCTAGCCTTTAAATAGACTCCCTTTTTAGACCAGTTGATCTGCTGTTTCTTTTCTTTTTCTCCTATGTCCCACTCTCCCCTGTGGAGGGGGTCCGGTCCGATCCGGTGGCCATGTACTGCTTGCCTGTGTATCGGCTGGGGACATCTCTGCGCTGCTGATCCGCCTCCGCTTGGGATGGTTTCCTGCTGGCTCCGCTGTGAACGGGACTCTCGCTGCTGTGTTGGATCCGCTTTGGACTGGACTCTCGCGACTGTGTTGGATCCATTATGGATTGAACTTTCACAGTATCATGTTAGACCCGCTCGACATCCATTGCTTTCCTCCTCTCCAAGGTTCTCATAGTCATCATTGTCACCGACGTCCCACTGGGTGTGAGTTTTTCCTTGCCCTTATGTGGGCCTACCGAGGATGTCGTGGTGGTTTTTGCAGCCCTTTGAGACACTAGTGATTTAGGGCTATATAAGTAAACATTGATTGATTGATTGATATATCAATGATGAAATATTAAAGGGGAACATTATCAGCAGACCTATGTAAGCGTCAATATATACCTTGATGGTGCAGAAAAAGGACCATGTATTTTTTTAACCGATTTCCGAACTCTAAATGGGTGAATTTTGGCGAATTAAACGCCTTTCTGTTAATCGCGCTGGAGGCGATGACGTCAGAATTTGACGTCGCCGAGGTAACACAGCCGCCATTTTAATTTTCAACACATTACAAACACCGGGTCTCAGCTCTGTTATTTTCCGTTTTTTTGACTATTTTTTGGAACCTTGGAGACATCATGCCTCGTGGGTGTGTTGTCGGAGGGTGTAACAACACTAACAGGGAGGGATTCAAGTTGCACCACTGGCAAGAAATCTGCTGCCAGACTTCATAGAATGTACCAAAATGTCTTCACATTTTACCGGCGATGCTAAGACAGACATGGCACAGAGATGTATGGATAACCTGCAGATGCATTTGCAACGATTAAGTCAACAAAATCACAAAGGGGAGTTTTGTTGATGTTGACTGCCAGCTAATCGATGCTAACATGCTATTTACCGGCGGTGCTAAAGCAGACATGGCACAGAGATGTATGGATAACCTGTAGATACATTTGCAACTATTTTACGTTTCCTTCCACCCATATTTAATGCGAAACAAACACTTACCAATCGACGGATTTTAGTTGTTCCGGTGTCACAAGATGCGAAAGTCCTGATCGTTTGGTCTCCACATTTTACCGGCGATGCTAAAGCAGACATGGCACAGAGATGTATGGATAACCTGCAGATGCATTTGCAACGATAGTCAACAAAATCACAAAGGTGAGTTTTGTTGATGTTGACTGCCAGCTAATCGATGCTAACATGCTACGCTAATCAATGCTAACATGCTATTTACCGGCGGTGCTAAAGCAGACATGGCACAGAGATGTATGGATAACCTGCAGATGCATTTGCAACGATTAAGTCAACAAAATCACAAAGGTGAGTTTTGTTGATGTTGACTGCCAGCTAATCGATGCTAACATGCTACGCTAATCGATGCTAACATGCTATTTACCGGCAGTGCTAAAGAAGACATGGCACAGAGATGTATGGATAACCTGCAGATGCATTTGCAACGATAGTCAACGAAATCACAAAGGTGAGTTTTGTTGATGTTGACTGCCAGCTAATCGATGCTAACATGCTATGCTAATCGATGCTAACATGCTATTTACCGGTGGTGCTAAGGCAGACATGGCACAGAGATGTATGGATAACCTGCAGATGCATTTGCAACGATTAAGTCAACGAAATCACAAAGGTGAGTTTTGTTGATGTTGACTGCCAGCTAATCGATGCTAACATGCTACGCTAATCGATGCTAACATGCTATTTACCGGCGGTGCTAAAGCAGACATGGCACAGAGATGTATGGATAACCTGTAGATGCATTTGCAACTATATTACGTTTCCTTCCACCCACATTTAATGCGAAACAAACACTTACCAATCGACGGATTTAAGTTGCTCCAGTGTCACGAGATGCGAAAGTCCTGATCGTTTGGTCCGCACATTTTACCGGCGATGCTAACGCAGCTATTCGGCCATGCTATGGCTATGAATAGCGTCAATAGCTATTCGCTCAATAGCTTCAGTTTCTTCTTCAATATTTTCATACTCCAACCATCTGTTTCAATACATGCGTAATCTGTTGAACCGCTAAAGTCGCTGAAATCCGAGTTTGAATCCGAGCTAATGTCGCTATATCTTGCTGTGCTATTCCCATTGTTTGTTTACATTGGCAGCACTGTGTGACGTCACAGGGAAATGGCCAGTGGTTTCGAAGATAGCGAAAATAAGGCACTTTAAAGCTTTATTTGGGATATTCCAGGACCGGTAAAATTTTGAAAAAAACTTCAAAAAATACAACAAGCCACTGGGAAGTGATTTTTATTGTTTTTGACCCTTTTGAAATTGTGATAATGTTCCACTTTAACATTGCAACACATGCCAATACGGCCGGTTTAGTTTACTAAATTGCAATTTTACATTTCGTGCGGAAGTATCATGCTAAAACGTCGCAGTATGATGACGTCACGCATTGTAGAGGACATTTTGCTCCAGCTATAAGTCGTCTGTTTTCATCGCATAATTCCACAGTATTCTGGACTGCTGTGTTGCTGAATCTTTTTGCAATTTGTTCAATGAATAATGGAGACGTCAAAGAAGAAAGCTGTAGGTGGGAAGCGGTGTATTGCGGCCGCCTTTAGCCACACAAACACAGCCGGTGTTTCATTGTTTACATTCCCGAAAGATGACGGGGAAGCTTTACTATGGAACAGAGCGGTCAAGCGAACACGGTTGGATTCGAACACACACACAAAGCGAGCATTTTGAAAGATCGTGTTTCGAAGAGGGTCCCTTTGCGAAGGGCAGAGATGGGCATCGCCACCACCTGTCGACTGGTGCTGAAGAAAGGTGCGGGGCCGACCTTTAGGTTGTACAGGTACGACCATATAATCTCACTAAAACATTAGTAACACAATAAGCAGATAGGGGATTTTCCAGAATTATACTTGTAAATTCAGTTTTTCCCACAGGTCAGGCATCTATTTGTGGTGGTGTGGTCGGGCGGCGATGACCAAGAAGAACGCGGATTTGGACTATAATTACAACACTTTATGTACATTTTTATAAACATATTTATATAATATTAACATATTTATATATGTAACTACAAGCTCAATTCACAGACAGAGTCCCATTGCTTTTATCAATCAATCAATCAATCAATGTTTACTTATATAGCCCTAAATCACTAGTGTCTCAAAGGGCTGCACAAACCACTACCACATCCTCGGTAGGCCCACATAAGGGCAAGGAAAAACTCACACCCAGTGGGACGTCGGTGACAATGATGACTATGAGAACCTTGGAGAGGAGGAAAGCAATGGATATCGAGCGGGTCTAACATGATACTGTGAAAGTTCAATCCATAATGGATCCAACAGAATCTATCCGTTTATGAGCGGTCGAGCGAGTCAAAAGCCGAAAACCCCCCCGAAAAAAACGTTTTATTTATTTATTTGTGGCGGCCGTAATTCTTTCGTGGCAGCCCGCCACAAATAAATGAATGTGTGGGAAACCCTGAAATTTGTCCAATAACATCCAAATCGCTCCCACTGTATAGTCTTTTTTTTTTTTAGTCCTTCACTCTCACTTTCCTCATCCAGGAATCTTTCATCCTCGCTCAAATTAAAGGGGAAATCGTGGCTTTCTCGGTCCGAATCGCCCTCGCTGCTGGTGGCCATGATTGTAAACAATGTTCAGATGTGAGGAGCTCCACAACCCGTGACGTCACGCGCACATCGTCTGCTACTTCCGGTACAGGCAGGGCTTTTTTATTAGCGACCAAAAGTTGCAAACTTTATCATCGATGTTCTCTACTAAATCCTTTCAGCATAAATATGGCAATATCGGGAAATGATGAAGTATGACACATAGAATGGAGCTGCTATCCCCGTTTAAATAAGAACATCTCATTTCAGTCGGCCTTTAACAAAAATGAACAACAAATGCAGATTTACCATATTTTTCGGACTATAAGGCGCACTTGAAATCCTTTCATTCCCTCAAAAATCAACAGAGCGCCTAATGCACAGAATACTTCTGGTTGTGCTTACCGGCCTCGAAGCAATTTTATTTGGTACATGGTGTAATGATTGATGTTTGCCTCTTACACACATGAGTTGTTTTTTCCCTTGGCCTCAGTCTGGACCCCCTCTCCAGAATACTTGCCAACCTTGAGACCTCCGATTTCGGGAGGTGGGGTAGGGGGCGGGGCGTGGTTGGGGGCGTGGTTAAGAGGGGAGGAGTATAATTACAGCTAGAATTCACCAAGTTAAGTATTTCATGTATATATATATATATATATATATATATATATATATATATATATATATATAAATAAAAGAAATGCTTGACTTTCAGTGAGTTCTAGCTAAATATTAGCTCGGTTGGTAGCTCGAACCTGCAACCTGAGGGTTGCAGGTTCGATTCCCGCTTCCGCCATCCTAGTCATTGCCGTTGTGTCCTTGGGCAAGACACTTTACCCACCTGCTCCCAGTGCCACCCACACTGGTTTAAATGTAACTTAGATGTTGGGTTTCACTATGTAAAGCGCTTTGAGTCACTAGAGAAAAGCGCTATATAAATATAATTCACTTCACATTTATTTACACGTATACACACACATAACACTCATCTACTCATTGTTCTATTCTCTGTCACCAATTTTCTAACCATATGCATGTTAGAAAATGATGGCAGTATTGTCCTGTTTAAGAGTGTCACAACATTGCTGTTTACGGCCGACGTACTGCTTTACGGTAGATGAAAACATGACTGCTGTTGTTGTGTGTTGTTACCGCGCTGGGAGGACGTTAATGAAACTGCCTAACAATAAACCCACATAAGAAACCAAGAACTCGCCCTTGATCATTCTACAGTTATAACGTCATCGGGCAGACACGCTGTTTATATTCTGGGAAAGCGGACGTGAAAACAGGCTGTCCTCACTCAGGTCCGCATGGAGCTGGAGGGGGCGTGGCCTCCAGCTCTGCCTGAATTTCGGGAGATTTTCGGGAGAGGCGGTGAATTTCGGGAGTCTCCCGAAAAATTTGACACTTTGACACACCTTCAAGTACCCCCAGGGGTAGGCGTACCCCCATTTGAGAACCACTGGTCTTAACTTATATCTCGCTATGGAAGCGCTAAAACAGGGGTAGGGAACCCATGGCTCTAGAGCCAGATGTGGCTCTTTTGATGACTGCCCCTGGCTCTCAGATAAATCTTAGATGACGTTGCTTAACACGATAAGTAATTAACAATTTCACTGGGAATCACGGTGTTAAAAAAAACATTCTCATGCATTTTAATCCATTCATCCGTTTTCTACCGCACCTGTTCCAGAAATGGCATTAATGGTGAAAAGTATTTCTACGTATTATTGGTGGGACGACACCGTACAAGGTACAGGTCTGCGCGTTTCTCTTTATTGAGCTGAATAGAATCCTGTCTCTTTTTAATTCCTTGCTTCTTGTCTGGTTAATAGAAACCAACAGTTTTATTCAGTGTTAAAAATATTATACGGCTCTCACGGAAATACATTTTAAGATATTTGGCTTTCATGGCTCTCTCAGACAAAAAGGTTCCCCGACCCCTGCGCTAAAACATACCGGTGTAGTGAGTTTACATTATTCACCCAAGGAACTTAAGTTATTATACAGTTTTTCCTAGGACACACGACTTGAACATTTTGGGCAAAGAACCACCATTACATGTTATGTAGACCACAAGCATTTAAGTCTCACCTTAAAACTCATTTGTATACTCTAGCCTTTAAATAGACTCCCTTTTTAGACCAGTTGATCTGCCGTTTCTTTTCTTTTTCTTCTATGTCCCACTCTCCCTTGTGGAGGGGGTCCGGTCCGATCCGGTGGCCATGTACTGCTTGCCTGTGTATCGGCTGGGGACATCTCTGCGCTGCTGATCCGCCTCCGCTTGGGATGGTTTCCTGCTGGCTCCGCTGTGAACGGGACTCTCGCTGCTGTGTTGGATCCGCTTTGGACTGGACTCTCGCGACTGTGTTGGATCCATTGTGGATTGAACTTTCACAGTATCATGTTAGACCCGCTCGACATCCATTGCTTTCCTCCTCTCCAAGGTTCTCATAGTCATCATTGTCACCGACGTCCCACTGGGTGTGAGTTTTCCTTGCCCTTATGTGGGCCTACCGAGGATGTGGTAGTGGTTTGTGCAGCCCTTTGAGACACTAGTGATTTAGGGCTATATAAGTAAACATTGATTGATTGATTGATTGAAGGAAGTCTTTTACATTGAGAAAAAAAAACATAATATGACCCTTTTATTGTGGCCTTATAATCTGATGCGCCTTTTGTTCACTTCACTAAAAAAACAACAACAAAAAAACAACGATTTGATAAATAAAAACATACACTCTGGTGGCCTATGTGTCGTTCTACGTCATGGTCTGCTGGGGTGGGGGCGAGCATGGCCAGAGAGAGGAGCAGACCCAACAAAGCAACTACTAACTCTCAGTTTATATAAGGTATAAATATCAATCAATCAATGTTTACTTATATAGCCCTAAATCACTAGTGTCTCAAAGGGCTGCACAAACCACTACCACATCCTCGGTAGGCCCACATAAGGGCAAGGAAAACTCACACCCAGTGGGACGTCGGTGACAATGATGACTATGAGAACCTTGGAGAGGAGGAAAGCAATGGATGTCGAGCGGGTCTAACATGATACTGTGAAAGTTCAATCCATAATGGATTCAACACAGTCTATCAGTTTATGAGCGGTCGAGCGAGTCAAAAGCCGAAAACCCCCCCGAAAAAAACTTTTTATTTATTTATTTGTGGCGGCCGTAATTCTTTCGTGGCAGGCCGCCACAAATAAATGACTGTGTGGGAAACCCGGAAATTTCTCCAATAACATCCAAATCGCTCCCACTGTATAGTCTTTTTTTTCTAATCCTTCACTCTCACTTTCCTCATCCAGGAATCTTTCATCCTCGCTCAAATTAAAGGGGAAATCGTGGCTTTCTCGGTCCGAATCGCCCTCGCCGCTGGTGGCCATGATTGTAAACAATGTTCAGATGTGAGGAGCTCCACAACCCGTGACGTCACGCGCACATCGTCTGCTACTTCCGGTACAGGCAGGGCTTTTTTATTAGCGACCAAAAGTTGCGAAATTTATCATCGATGTTCTCTACTAAATCCTTTCAGCAAAAATATGGCAATATCGGGAAATGATGAAGTATGACACATAGAATGGACCTGCTATCCCCGTTTAAATCAATCAATCAATGTTTACTTATATAGCCCTAAATCACTAGTGTCTCAAAGGGCTGCACAAACCACTACCACATCCTCAAGGCAAGGAAAAACTCACACCCAGTGGGACGTCGGTGACAATGATGACTATGAGAAACCTTGGAGAGGAGGAAAGCAATGGATGTCGAGCGGGGCGGCATAGCTCGGTTGGTAGAGCGGCCGTGCCAGCAACTCGAGGGTTGCAGGTTCGATTCCCGCTTCCGCCATCCTAGTCACTGCTGTTGTGTCCTTGGGCAAGACACTTTACCCACCTGCTCCCAGTGCCACCCACACTGGTTTAAATGTAACATAGATATTGGGTTTCACTATGTAAAGCGCTTTGAGTCACTAGAGAAAAAGCGCTATATAAATATAATTCACTTCACTTCACTAACATGATACTGTGAAAGTTCAATCCATAATGGATCCGACACAGTCGCGAGAGTCCAGTCCAAAGCGGATCCAACACAGCAGCGAGAGTCCCGTTCATAGCGGAGCCAGCAGGAAACCATCCCAAGCGGAGGCGGGATGTCCCCAGCCGATACACAGGCGAGCAGTACATGGCCACCGGATCGGACCGGGAGAGAGGGACATAGAAGAAAAAGAAAACAGCGACTTTTTGTTTGGAATATTGACGTCCCATTTTATGTCACCAAATCTGTTATTACTTTACGCATATGGCTTTTGCAGCACAGCTTTTTGGTCACATGACTAAAACAAACACACACGTGAAATCTAAGCAAAGCGCACCAAGTGTGTATTATTTCTGTGACGTGTGAACGCAACCTCGCTCGACCCGAGTGCCTCTACGTCCACAAACATTTCCTAGGACTCATTTGTGTATTTAAAAAAAAAAAAAAAAACACTGCTGACTGTATCGGTACCAGCTATTTATTGTTTTACTGTCAAAATGTAACAAAAAAAAAGGGCAAAAAAGCTCATTAAAAAGTCACTTTTGGAAGGGCTGGTGCATGAAGGCCACATCTGCTTCCAATCAGGAGGTGGAATAGAAAACAACAGTAAAGTAGTACATGGCAGAGAAGTAGTTTGCAGTTTGTGCAACTGTGGAATACATCAAGCTGCAGGAGAAATGTTGATCTCTTCCCTTATCTGACCTGAGGGGCTCGCTCAAGCCTCTTCCACTTTTCCTGGTTTTTTTCTTCTCTTTTTTTTTTTTGCCTGCAGCTTTTCTTTTCCCACCATTTCCACAAAATCTCTTGACTGCCAGACAAACCCTCTTTCACTCAAACCAAAAATGTCAGAGTGCCTTTTTTTTTTTTCCGCTCTTCAACAAATGTTGTAAATGCTGCAATAACGCGAGAAATCATATTTTTTAGTACTTTTTTTATTACAGTGAAACGATACTAAAGCATCGTTCAAAAGACTCCGGCTTATTAGTGATTCCTAGAGCCCCCCAAAAAAAGTCTGCGGGCTATAGAGCGTTTTCCGTTCGGGCTCCAGTACTCTGGAATGCCCTCCCGGTAACAGTTCGAGATGCCACCTCATTTAAGTCTCACCTTAAAACTCATCTGTATACTCTAGCCTTTAAATAGACCTCCTTTTTAGACCAGTTGATCTGCCGCTTCTTTTCTTTCTCCTTTGTCCCCCCCTCCCTTGTGGAGGGGGTCCGGTCCGATGACCATGGATGAAGTACTGGCTGTCCAGAGTCGAGACCCAGTATGGACCGCTCGCCTGTGTATCGGTTGGGGACATCTCTACGCTGCTGATCCGCCTCCGCTTGAGATGGTTTCCTGTGGACGGGACTCTCGCTGCTGTCTTGGATCCGCTTTGAACTAAACTCTCGCGGCTGTGTTGGAGCCACTATGGATTGAACTTTCACAGTATCATGTTAGACCCGCTCGACATCCATTGCTTTCGGTCCCCTAGAGGGGGGGGGGGGGTTGCCCACATCTGAGGTCCTCTCCAAGGTTTCTCATAGTCAGCATTGTCACTGGCGTCCCACTGGATGTGAATTCTCCCTGCCCACTGGGTGTGAGTTTTCCTTGCCCTTTTGTGGGTTCTTCCGAGGATGTTGTAGTCGTAATGATTTGTGCAGTCCTTTGAGACATTTGTGATTTGGGGCTATATAAATAAACATTGATTGATTGATTGATGACTTGTCCCTCAATCCATCGATATGTGTGTGTGTCACTTTAAAAAAATACTTGCCAACCTTGAGACCTCTGATTTCGGGAGGTGGGGGGTGGCGGGGGCATGGGTGTCAGGTTTTGCTGCTAGGGGGGTGTATAAAACAGTCATGAAAAATCATGGATACATAGGATTCTGGGTATTTGTTGTGTTGCGTTTATGTTGCGTTACTGGGAGGATGTTCTCCCGAAATGTGTTTGTCATTCTTGTTTGGTGTGGCTTCACAGCGTGGCGCATATTAGTAAGAGTGTTAAAGTTGTTCATATCACAACCATCAGTGTACTCTGTATCACCCAGTATGCCTTTCAATCGGGGGGTGGGGGGGTTTGCTGCTAATGGGGTGTTTAAAATAGTCAGGGAATGACATGGATACAAAGGATTCTGGGTATGTCAATCATGTTTGGTGCGGCTTCACAGCGTGGCGCATATTACTAGGAGTGTTAAAATTGTTTATATCACAACCGTTAGTGTACTCTGTGTCACCCAGTATGCCTTGCAGTCGTGTGCGTGTTGCCGCGGAAGCCACACACAACATGATGCTGGACTGACAAGCAGATCGTACATTTTGTAGTAGGCAACAAAGTCAAAGTTTTCATAGCACGCCCTGGTACTTATTATCTGGGTGACTGCCGGCAGTCATTCTAGAGAATATTAGCGTCTCCTACTGTCTTCTTCGCTTTGTGACACGGGTCTTAAATGGCTCTTTGAATGGCAAAGGATACCGATCACAGAACCATGTATATCATATATTTCCAGATGGTTCAACCGCCACCCGCTTGAATCTAATTAAAATCTATTTTTTCGTCATGTCACCCGCCCGACCCGCGGTTTATCCGCAGACTTATATATATATATATATATATATATGTATGTCTTGATTATATATATATATATATGTATATATATATATATATATACATATATATATATATATATATATATATATATATATGAGTGTGACAGTGTCTTGCTGTCGTCACTCGGGTTCAGTGGACCACCCAGGAAGGACATGCTTTTGAGCAGGTTTGACTCTTTTATTTTTCAATAAAGGCATAATTAAAAAAATATCAATGGCATATCAAATCAAATTTAAATAAAACTGTAATGCATTTTTTTCTATTTGCAATCTTCTGAGGTAAATGTCAATTTTTTTTGCGGATGAGACCGCAAACCGTGCATCTCTAATATATATATATGTATGTATAGACTGTGACAGTCTCTTGCTGTCGTCACTCGGGTTCAGTGGACCACCCAGGAAGGACATGCTTTTGAGCAGGTTTGACTCTTTTATTTTTCAATAAAGGCAGATGTCTTTTCACTGTCATCGCTCCCGTAGCTCGCTCTACGTCTCTCGCTCTCCGGTCCGCTCTTTCAGCCGCCATCGGGAGGAAAAGCGGACGTGACGACAGGTTGTAGAGAACGCTGAAGGCAGTGCCTTAAATGCACGCCCCCAATATAGTCGTCCAGGTGGAAATCGGTAGAAATTCGGGAGAATGGTTGCCCCGGGAGACGTTCGGGAGGGGCACTGAACTTCGGGAGTCTACCGGGAAAATTAGGAGGGTTGGCAAGTATGAGTATTAGCGGTGAAGGCCAGCTCTCATGCTAAATTGATATTGCCTCAAGGGCCAAATTAAATCACACGGCGGGGGCCAAACGTGGCCCGCGGGCCAGAGTTTGACACCCATGGTGTAACGTAACCCGGGTGTGAGGTGAAGTTAACCTTCTGCTCTCAAGGCGGACGTGGCCGACATTCTGCAGTCGTGTTCAAGCAATGGACTTTGGTCTCGTTCCCCACACACACACACACACACACACACACACACACACACACACACACACACACGCATACATGTTTAAAATGTGGGCCTCAAGTGGCCCCCATCTGTTAGACAGATGTTTAACATCTCAGCTGCACACACGCACGCACGCACACACACACACACACACACACACACACACACACACACACACACACACACACACACACACACACATTCCCCTCATTAACAGCCAATTAAAGAGCAGATATTGGCTCACGGTGGGGGGGGGGGGGCCTAAGGCCAAGAAGTCTGTAGTCCTCTTATAGCGCCAAGTCGTGTCAACAAATACCTGGACACAGACCACCATTGTGTGTGTGTGTGTGTGTGTGTGTGTGTGTGTGTGTGTGCGTGCGTGCGTGCGTGCGTGCGTGCGTGCGTGCGTGCGTGCGTGCGTGCGTGCGTCCGTCCGTCCGTCCGTCCGTCCGTCCGTCCTTACGTCCGTCCCCCTTCTTGAGACATCAAGGAAAAGTAGCGTCCGTATGAACAAGCTAGGACCGGAGTCATGGTCCCAAATACGGAAAACGGACGGTTACGTGGACATTTCCAAACGTGTGTGGTCCCCTGCTGTTCAGTTTTCCCTCGGAGGTCAGTTTTTCCAATTGTTGGGGCTTCACGGTGGCAGAGGGGTTAGTGCGTCTGCCTCACAATACGAAGGTCCTGCAGTCCTGGGTTCAAATCCAGGCTCGGGATCTTTCTGTGTGGAGTTTGCATGTTCTCCCCGTGAATGCGTGGGTTCCCTCCGGGTACTCCGGCTTCCTCCCACCTCCAAAGACATGCACCTGGGGATAGGCCCCTCCCACCTCCAAAGACATGCACCTGGGGATAGGTTGATTGGCAACACTAAATTGACCCTAGTGTGTGAATGTGAGTGTGAATGTTGTCTATCTGTGTTGGCCCTGCGATGAGGTGGCGACTTGTCCAGGGTGTACCCCGCCTTCCGCCCGATTGTAGCTGAGATAGGCGCCAGTGCCCCCCGCGACCCCGAAAGGGAATAAGCGGTAGAAAATGGATGGATGGATGGGGGTTTTACATGCGCTGCGAGAACTAGGGTATGTTGTTTACATGTGGAGTCAGGTCACTAGGCGAAGACCATCATAACTGTTATAAATTACCTTTAGGATGTTGCTCATCATCGGTTAAAGTGAAAGTACTAATATGTGGGGACATTTGTCCTCTGCGTTCGACCCATCCTTTGGTCAAAATGCAGAGGTGGGTAGAGTAGCCAGAAATTGTACTCAAGTAAGAGTACAGTTACTTTAGAGATGTATTACTCAAGTAAAAGTAAGGAGTAGTCACCCAAATGTTGACTTGAGTAAAAGTAAAAAGTATGTTGTGCAAAAACTACTCAAGTACTGAGTAACTGATGAGTAGCCTGATGACGGCAACAAGTAATGCACAAAAACATAAAAATAGCAATGAGCAAATTCAGAGCCAGGAATATCTCTTAAGCAACTAAAACAATAATATATATTAAATAATAGTACATTAAAATAAAATGAAAAAGTGGCACATTGAGCCACAATAACTTAACAGCACCATAGGCTCAGTAGGCATTTATTGATTTGATTGATTGATTGATTAAAACTTGTATTTTTTTTTTTTATTTTTTTTTATTAAATCAACACAAAAACACACAAAATACACTTTCCATCAGTGCATCAACCCCCCAAAGAAGACCCCTCCCTCCCCCATTCACACCCAGCCACACCCACTCACACAAAAAAAGGGTTGTTTCTTTCTGCTACCAAAATGCTGGTTCCCACAACATATAGAACACAGTCTGCAAGGGACACAGTCCCTGAAACACACATGATTGTGTGTGTCGCCGGTCCACTAACACTATCATTAATTACTATTTTTTATGTAATTGTTTTATATGATTTTACTTTCTTTTTTTATCCCACAAAAAAATGTCATTGTTTTCCTTTTTTTTTAATCTCATTTTATTTTATTAAAAAAATAAATAAAAAATAACCTTATCTTCATCAGACCAGGTTGTTAATGGAATTAGACTTGTCTAAAAGGTTTTTAAAACCAGGTCCAGTCCAGACAATGTCAGCAACACACACCCTCATCCATGTACAACAACAAAAATTAGGGAAACAACAGATTGCATATAAGTTATAAACAAAATTACATTTTCATTAAAAGCATTTGTGTATAGTCCATATTATGTCCAAGTCAGATTCAACACACACCTTCATTTTGTACACTCAAAAAAAGGGGACACAACAACAGATAGCATATATGTTGCTGTTGTTGCATATCTATAAACATTATTACATTTTCATAATAAGCCTTTAAGGATTTCCCATCTTTTTTCATGTTTTTTGGCATCATTATCGTTGTCAATCATGTATCTTTCTAAAGTTAAAAAATACTGAATACATGTTTTAAAGAAAGTAATACTAAGTGAATATCTATTTTTGGCCTTAAAAATAAACCTTTTACCAAGTACTATAACTAAATTGACTAAGTCATGCTTGTCAATAAACAAGTCGAGGTGATCTACCTCATATATACATACACACATATATATATCATACATCAGGGGTGCCCATTACGTCGATCGCGAGCTACCAGTCGACCGCGGGGGGTGTGTCAGTCCATCTCCAGCCAGGCTTTTAAAAAAAATAGACCTAAAAATGAGTGATCATCAATCTTCACCAAGACGTCACTTAAATGACATTCACGGTACCGGAGGGTCTTGTGAGATGACGCTGGCTGCTGCAAGATCATTATTATGAAAATATGACCGAGAGGAAGGCGAGAAACACTTTTTATTTCAACAGACTCTCGCGCCGTACCTTCCGTCAAAACTCTAAAGGCCGACTGCACATTTCCTATCTTCACAATAAAAGCCCTGCTTCATGCTGCCTGCGCTAACTAAATACAGAGTCTCGGAAAACTGGCGTGCACAAGCGATCCCTCAGAAAGCTGGCTTGCACATCGCTTGTGCACGCCAGCTTTCTGAGACTCTTATTTTGTTAGCGCAGGCAGCATGAAGCAGGGCTTTTATTGTGAAGATAGGAAACATGCAGTCGGCCTTTAGAGTTTTGACGGAAGGGACGGCGCGAAAGTCTGTTGAAATAAAAAGTGTTTCTGGCCTTCCTCTCTGTCATTTTTTCATAATAATGAACTGGCAGCAGCCAGCGTCATCTCACAAGACCCTCGGGTGCCGTGAATGTCAATCAAGCAAGCTACGGAATTTGCCGCCAATGTTTTTCTTGTAAAGTGTATGGAAGCTGGATGAATTAGATGCCAAAAACCAACCACTTTCATGTGGTATTGTACAGAAAGGACAACTTTTTTTTCTCCTCCATTTGAAAATGTGGGCGTTATCATCATTACTGTCTGATTCCAATCAATGCAAGTCATCAGAATCAGGTAATACACCAACTTATATTCTTGTCTTTGTGAAAGAAAGACATCTATATGTGTTACACATGCTTGTATTATCATTAAACACATTTAACTTGTTTACAAAAATGTCTCTTCCATAAATAAATAAATATAAATGATATATATAAATGAGGTAGATCCCCTCGAGTTGGTCAATTGAAAAGTAGCTCGCCTGCAGAAAAAGTGTGGCCACCCCTGTCATACATACACACACACACACAAATCATTTATACACACACACACACACAAATCATTTATACACACACATATCATATATACAGACACATACATACACACACAAATCATTTATACACACACATATCATACATACACACACACACAAATCATTTATACACACACATATCATACATACACACACATATCATATATACACACACATATCATATATACAGACACATCATACATACACACACAAATCATTTATACACACACAAATCATATATACAGACACATACATACACACACAAATCATTTATACACACACATATCATACATACACACACACACAAATCATTTATACACACACATATCATACATACACACACATATCATATATACACACACATATCATATATACAGACACATCATACATACACACACAAATCATTTATACACACACATATCATATATACAGACACATACATACACACACAAATCATTTATACACACACATATCATACATACACACACACAAATCATTTATACACACACATATCATACATACACACACATATCATATATACACACACATATCATATATACAGACACATCATACATACACACACAAATCATTTATACACACACAAATCATATATACAGACACATACATACACACACAAATCATTTATACACACACATATCATACATACACACACACACAAATCATTTATACACACACATATCATACATACACACACATCATATATACACACACATATCATATATACAGACACATCATACATACACACACAAATCATTTATACACACATATCATACATACACACACACACAAATCATTTATACACACACATATCATACATGCACACACATATCATACATACACACACATATCATATATACACACACATCATACATACACACACAAATCATTTATACACACACATATCATATATACACACACACATATATATACAGACACATCATACATACACACACAAATCATTTATACACACACATATCATACATACACACACATATCATACATACACACACATATCATATATACACACACATCATACATACACACACAAATCATTTATACACACACATATCATACATACACACACATATCATATATAAACACATATCATATATACACACACATATTATATATATATATATATATCAATCAATCAATCAATGTTTATTTATATAGCCCTAAATCACAAGTGTCTCAAAGGGCTGCACAAACCACAACGGCATCCTCGGTAGAGCCCACACACATATATATATATATATATATATATATATATATATATATATATACATACATACATTTATATATACTGTATATAATTTATATTTATTTATTTTGTCGTTTTTGTTGACATGTTGAAGGTGTTTTAATGAATATACATGCATGTTTAACATATAGATTCCTATCTTTCATGAGGACAAGAATATAAGTTGGTGTATTACCTGATTCTGATGACTTGCATTGATTGGAATCAGACGTCCATGTTTTCAAATGGAGGAAAAAAAAGTTCCTCTTTTCTGTCTAATACCACATGAAAGTCGTTGGTTTTTGGCATCTTATTTGTCCAGCTTCCATATTCGTTTTTATACACTTTACAAGAAATACATTGGCGGCAAACTCCGTAGCTTGCTAGCTTGTTTGCGCTGGCTTTCGGAGACTCTTATTTTGTTAGCGCAGGCGCGATGGAGCGGCGCTTTTACTGTGAAGACAGGAACTGTGCGATCAGTCTTCAGGCTTTTGACGGGAAGTACGGTTGAAATAAAAAGTGTCTTTTTTCCTTTACACTTTTGATTGGTTGAAACTTTTATTATTAGATTGCACAGTACAGTACATATTCCGTACAGTTGACCACTAAATGGTAACACCCCAATAAGTTCGTCAACATGTTTTAAGTCGGGTTTTACGTGTCACGGTCATGTGACCGCCTGGCTCTGTTTGATTGGTCCAACGTCACCAGTGACTGCATTTGATTGGTGAAACGCAGGCATGTGTAGTTCGTACTTTGAAGCTCTGTCATTAACCAAAACAAACATTAATAAATCGATAAAAAAAAGTAGCGAGTAGCGAGCTGAATGTAGATAAATGGAACGGAGTAAAAGTAGCGTTTCTTCTCCATAAATATACTCAAGTAAAAGTAAAAGTATGTTGCATAAAAACTACTCGTAGAAGTACAATTTATCCCAAAAGATACTCAAGTAAATGTAACGGAGTAAATGTAGCGCGTTACTACCCACCTCTGTCAAAATGTATAAAATAAATAAGTATATAGACATACTTGTAACGACCGGGTCGCATCGTGGTGCGGATTTAGTTCTCCCAGGAATGCAGACGGGCTTCGGACACAGCGTGAAGGTAGGAGCAAATGATTTCTTCACAAATAAATCAGACTTTAACAAAGAAAAACATACTCAAAGCACAGCATGGATCATGTTTTGTTTTGTCGTGTTATGTTTTGATTTTGGACATTCAGTCACGTTTTGCACTTCCTGGTTTTGTTTGTTTCCATGCCAGCGCATTAGTTCCCACCCTGCCCTCAGTCCCGCACCTGTTCCTGATTATCACAGCCATTATTTAAGTCTTTTTTTTTCTGTTCATCATTCTGGGATCTTCACACTCGAACGCACCCTACCCATGCTGCACTTCATTCACGCCCTCGATTATCTGCTTCGTGCCTTGCTACGCTGTTCATTTTGTCCAAGTAAGTCTTTGTTTATTAGTTCATAGCCAATTGTTTTTGTGCAAAGTCCTTTAGTTTTTTTTTTCCATCATTTCATGCCATCGAGCAGGGGTTTTCGTTTCACGTTTGCACTGTTTAGCCAAGTTTCTTCCTCCATTGTGAGCGCTTTTTGTTTTTTGTTTGTTTATTAAGAAAACAATCATGTACTCACGTCCACGCCGCACTCGTGCTGATTCTCATCTGCATCGAAGAAACAATCCACGTCCAAGCCTTGTTGTGACAGAAGGCAACAAACAAAGGGGCTAGCATGGGAGCTAGCAAGTAAACGAGCCTAACGGGGAAACTAGTGGGTATCGAGCCGGGAACAAAAGTCGTCATCTGTTGCGTATTGCAAATTAGGAAGCCAGACTGACTGACTGGAGAAGGCAGGCTTAAATAATGTCAGTGGTTACAAAACAGGTGTGCGTCCGGAACAAGCGGCAGGTGAAAATGATAAGTAACTATGGTAGCCAACTCAGAGGTGCACAAAACCAACAGAAAACACAAGTGACTCCAAAAATCCAATCAGAATATGATCCGGGCAGCGGATCATAACAATACTATAATAACTTGAAACATATAATAAAGATTAAATAATAATTACAAACAAAATATTAAAAAAACAAACAAACTAAAAGTGTACCTTTTTTATATTTGTATAGTATGTATAATATATATATTAGGGCTGCAAATCTTTGGGTGTCCCACGATTCGATTCAATATTGATTCTTGGGGTCGCGATTCGATAATATATCGATTTTTTTCGATTCGATTCTTGATTCAAAAACGATATTTTTCCGATTCAAAAGGATTGTGTATTCATTCAATACATAGATTTCAGCAGGATCTACCCCAGTCTGCTGACATGCTAGCAGAGTAGTAGATTTTTGTAAAAAGCTTTTAAAAATTGTAAAGGACAGTGTTTTATAAACTGATTGCAATAATGTACATTTGTTTTAACTATTAAAGGAACCAAAAATCTGACTTATTTTATCTTTGTGAAAACATTGGACACAGTGTGTTGTCCAGCTTATGAGATGCCATTCAAGTGTTTTTTTTAAATTTTTTTTTATAAATGTCTAATGATAATGTCAATGAGGGATTTTTAATCACTGCTATGCTGAAATTATAAATAATATTGATACTGTTGTTGATAATATTCATTTTTGTTTCACTACTTTTGGTTTGTTCTGTGTGGTGTTTGTGTCTCCTCTCAATTGCTCTGTTTATTACAGTTCTGAGTGTTGCTGGGTCAGGTTCTGTTTTGGAATTGGATTGCATTGTTATGGTATTGCTGTGTATTGTTCTGTTGGATTGATTAAAAAAAAAAATTAAAATAGATTTTTTTTAAATGAGAATCGATTCTGAATCGCATAACGTATACGCATCGATTTTTCCCCACACCCCTAATATTTATATACATATATATATATATATACAAGAAATACTTGAACTTCAGTGTTTATTTACACATATACACACACATAACCCTCATCTACTCATTGTTGAATTGTCCATCCTTGTTCTATTCTCTGTCACTATTTTTCTAACCATATGCATGTACAGTAGATGGCAGTATTGTCCTATTTAAGAGTGTCACAATATTGCTGTTTACGGTAGACGAAAACGTGACTGCTGTTGTTGTGTGTTGTTTCCGCGCTGGGAGGACGTTAATGAAACTGCCTAACAATAAACCCGCATAAGAAACCAAGAACTCGCCCTAGATCATTCTACAGTTATAACATCATTGGGCAGACACGCTGTTTATATTGTGGGAAAATGGACGTGAAAACAGGCTGTCCTCACTCAGGTCCGCCTGAATTACGGGAGATTTTCGGGAGAAAATTTGTCCCGGGAGGTTTTCGGGAGAGGCGCTGAATTTAGGGAGTAAACTATATATATATATATTTATATATATATATATATATATATATATATATATATATATATATATATATATATATATATATATAAGTTATCGATGCTTTTGATGAGAAGGAGCTGCGCATGGACTTGATTTATAAGTAAAGGTAAGACCATAATAACGTTTTTTTTATCAAATGTGCTTTTCATGATGGTATCCTTACATCACACTCAAATTTATAAGCGCAGGCCTAAATTTACCGCATGCCTTTGGTAAGTGCCGGAATGAGAAGAGGTTTTAAATTAATTAGCGCCCCGGCGGCAATTCAAGAAAATACGGTAACAATGACGCCAATTAAAAATCTCCTACATAGAAAATGAATGAAAATATTCTTAAAAAATAAAACAAAACTACTTTTGTCACTGCGGATGGACATTAGCCGCTAACTGGCTAGCCATGTCTTAAAGCACCTCTTCCCGAGGGTGTTCCAGTCTTCTAACTTCACTTTTATCTTGACATTTTAGGCCAAAGTGCGTCCGTTCTCCTTTTTTCTGTCCACACACTGCGTCTGCTCGTAAGTATTCCGTGCGTGTGCGCTGCCAAACATGCTCCTCTGTTCGTAAAAGCAGCATTGTCACAACTTTTTGATTGATTGATTGATTGAAACTTTTATTAGTAGATTGCACAGTACAGTACATATTCTGTACAATTGACCACTAAATGCTAACACCCCAATAAGTTTTTCCACTTGTTTAAGTCGGGGTCCACCTTCATCAATTCAGGGTAAGGTTGAATCCTGGCAGGTTGTATTTATAACTGTGATGGTTGCAAGACAAGGTCCGGGCGATAAGTTTCTTTTTGGCGAGGGTGATGTAGATGTGACGGTGGGCAATAAAACGTCTTTGCTTCCACTGCAAGGTCGGGCTGCAGGCGACGCGTCGAAGTCAATCAAAAAACTCTTCTCCTTCTACATTGAAGCTAATTAGCCGAGACAAGCGCCCTGTTGACCCTCGGTCTTCTTCTTCTTCTCCTTCCTCTTCTCACTTGTTTCCTCAACCCACATTCATCATTCAAGACTTTGGCAAGGCGGTCGGTCTCTCTCTCTCTGTGTGTGTGTGTGTGTGTGAGTGTGTGTGTGTGTGTGTGTGTGTGTGTGTGTGTGTGAGTGTGTGAGACGCCATAGGCTACACAGTGAGTGTGTAAAACCGAGGTCCGGGCCAAGGACAACACAAGGGACTGTGTCCTTGCCTCAACCCCCCCCTGGAAATGGAGCAAAAAGGTGTTTGGGGTTGTAATGATGCTGTGTGGAAGTTACAGCTAGAAATAATAATAGCTCAAGAGAGAGAGAGAGAGAGAGGTCCTGGGGACCAGTGATGTAATGGAAGACCTCGGCCACCTCATATTGAAACACGCCTTGTGGGTTTATTGGACTGTATACTCAAGGGTCGGCCATTGGCCTTGGCCCTGCAGTCTTCAGCATCTACATGCTGCCGCTAGGTGACGTCATACGCAAATACGGTGTTAGCTTTCGCTGCTATGCTGATGACACCCAACTCTACATGCCCCTAAAGATGACCAACACGCCGGATTGTAGTCAGCTGGAGGCGTGTCTTAATGAAATTAAACAATGGATGTCCGCTAACTTTTTGCAACTCAACGCCAAAAAAACGGAAATGCTGATTATCGGTCCTGCTCGACACCGACCTCTATTTAATAATACAACTTTAACATTTGACAACCAAATAATAAAACAAGGTTACTCGGTAAAAAATCTGGGTATTATCTTCGACCCAACTCTCTCCTTTGAGGCACACATTAAAAGCGTTACTAAAACGGCCTTCTTTCATCTCCGTAATATCGCTAAAATTCGCTCCATTCTGTCCACTAAAGACGCTGAGATCATTATCCATGCGTTTGTTACGTCTCGTCTCGATTACTGTAACGTATTATTTTCAGGTCTCCCCATGTCTAGCATTAAAAGATTACAGTTGGTACAAAATGTGGCTGCTAGACTTTTGACAAGAACAAGAAAGTCTGATCACATTACGCCTGTACTGTATATACCTTTATATACATATATACATACATATATACCTATACTGTATATACCTTTATATACATATATACATACATATATACCTATACTGTATATACCTTTATATACATATATACATACATATATACCTATACTGTATATACCTTTATATACATATATACATACATATATACCTATACTGTATATACCTTTATATACATATATACATACATATATACCTATACTGTATATACCTTTATATACATATATACATACATATATACCTATACTGTATATACCTTTATATACATATATACATACATATATACCTATACTGTATATACCTTTATATACATATATACATACATATATACCTATACTGGCTCACCTGCACTGGCTTCCTGTGCACTTAAGATGTGACTTTAAGGTTTTACTACCTACGTATAAAATACTACACGGTCTAGCTCCATCCTATCTTGCCGATTGTATTGTACCATATGTCCCGGCAAGAAATCTGCCTTCAAAGGACTCCGGCTTATTAGTGATTCCTAGAGCCCAAAAAAAGTCTGCGGGCTATAGAGCGTTTTCATTTCGGGCTCCAGTACTCTGGAATGCCCTCCCGGTAACAGTTCGAGATGCCACCTCAGTAGAAGCATTTAAGTCTCACCTTAAAACTCATTTGTATACTCTAGCCTTTAAATAGACTCCCTTTTTAGACCAGTTGATCTGCCGCTTCTTTTCTTTTTCTCCTATGTCCCACTCTCCCTTGTGGAGGGGGTCCGGTCCGATCCGGTGGCCATGTACTGCTTGCCTGTGTATCAGCTGGGGACATCTCTGTGCTGCTGATCCGCCTCCGCTTGGGATGGTTTCCTGCTGGCTCCGCTGTGAACGAGACTCTCGCTGCTGTGTTGGATCCGCTTTGGACTGGACTCTCGCGACTGTGTTGGATCCATTATGGATTGAACTTTCACAGTATCATGTTAGACCCGCTTGACATCCATTGCTTTCCTCCTCTCCAAGGTTCTCATAGTCATCATTGTCACCGACGTCCCACTGGGTGTGAGTTTTTCCTTGCCCTTATGTGGGCCTACCGAGGATGTCGTAGTGGTTTGTGCAGCCCTTTGAGACACTAATGATTTAGGGCTATATAAGTAAACATTGATTGATTGATATAAAGTCCAAAAGGCAGATTAGTTGTCTGTTGTGCATCTGGAATTTAGGATGTGTAGTGAAGCCATACTTGCCAACCTTGATACCTCCAACTTCGGTAGGTGTGGGGTGGAGGGGGCGTTTGCGTAGTTGGGGGCGTGGTTAAGAGGGAAGGAGTATATTTACAGCTAGAATTCACCGAGTCAAGTCAGTGGAAGAGTGGCCGTGCACAACTCGAGGGTCCCTGGTTCAATCCCCACCTAGTACCAACCTCGTCACGTCCGTTGTGTCCTTCAGCAAGACACTTCACCCTTGCTCCTGATGGTTGCTGGTTAGCGCCTTGCATGACAGCTCCCTCCATCAGTGTGTGTGAATGGGTAAATGTAGAAGTAGTGTCAAAGCGCTTTAAGTAGCTTGAAGGTAGAAAAACAATATACAAGTACAACCCATTTATATATATATATATATATATATATATATATATATATATATATATATATATATATATATATAAGAAATACTTGACTTTCAATGAATTCTAGATATATATATTTTGTGACCGTCTCCTGCCGTCGTCTTGTGGGTTTAATGGACCACCCAGGAAGGACATCTCTCTTGAGCAAGTTTAACTCTTTTACTTCTCAAATAAAGTTTGTCTTTCGGTCTGGTCGCTTTTTAGCTCCTTCAGTCGGCTGCGTCGTCGTCGTCGTGCGCTCTTTTGCTTCCACTCCTCGATCTCTGCTGCAGTCTCCCCAACTCCCTTTGCCCTGATTTTTCCTCCTTCTCCCCGTTTATACAGCATGAGGAGATGGGTTCATCTTTTCCCGGTGTGTGAGCCACGCAGCTGATTTAGATTGCGGCGGCGGCGGCGCTCCCGGCACGCCTCGCCTCTCCGCTCCGCCGCATTCTCCGCCTCCTTGCCGCCATCTTGGGCAGGGGTGCAGCGTGCCCTGCCCCGCTGTTGACCCGTCGGCTGTGCCTCTCCACACACATATATATATATATATGTGTATATATATATATATATATATATATATATATATATATATATATATATATATATATATATATATATATATATATGGGGCGGTATAGCTCGGTTGGTAGAGCGGCCGTGCCAGCAACTTGAGGGTTGCAGGTTCGATCCCCGCTTCCGCCATCCTAGTCACTGCCGTTGTGTCCTTGGGCAAGACACTTGACCCACCTGCTCCCAGTGCCACCCACACTGGTTTAAATGTAAAAATTAGATATTGGGTTTCACTATGTAAAGCGCTTTGAATCATTAGAGAAAAAGCGCTATATAAATATAATTCACTTCATTCACTTCTATATATATATATATAAAACCAAGAGAAATACTTGAATTTCAGTGTGCATTTATTTACACATATACACACACATAACACTCATCTACTCATTGTTGAGTTAAGGGTTGAATTGTCCATCCTTGTTCTATTGTCCGTCACTATTTTTCTAACTTGAACATGCTGTTTTTTCCTAGTTCTTCTGCTTCGTCTCCTTGTTGTGTGCCCAGTTGAGCACCATACTCTCTAAAAACCGTAGATGTTAATGTCACATATGCATGTCCAGTGGATGGCAATATTGTCCTGTTTAAGAGTGTCACAACATTGCTGTTTACGGCAGACGAAAACTTGACTGCTGTTGTTGTATGTTGTTACCGCGCTGGGAGGACATTAATGAAACTGCCTAACAATAAACCCACATAGGAAACCAAGATCGTTCTACAGTTATAACGTCATTGGGCAGACACGTTGTTTATATTGTGGGAAAGCGGACGTGAAAACAGGCTGTCGATACATCACTCGGGTCCGCATGGAGAGTGGAAGGGGCGTGGCCTCCAGCTCCGCCTGAATTTATGAAGATTTTCGGAAGAACATTTGTCCCGGGAGGTTTTCTGGAGAGGCGCTGAATTTCGTGAGTCCAGGCATCTTTTCTCACAGTTTGTTTCTGGATTCAACGCTGACATGGACCCCCGTTTGTAAGACGGGATGTTGTTGTTTTTCTGGCGACGCTTCAGTGTCATGACGCCTGTCTGTGGTGGAAGTGCAACAATGGGCGGGCTGTGTTCGCACAGCAGGACGTGACATAGAGCATGAAGTATGAAGAAGCTGGCAGCGTGCGGAGTCTGTTTAATGTCCGAGTGCTGAAAGATTCTTATCCATCATCTCACAGCATCGGGGAGGCGTTTGTTTTTAGTTTTTTTTTCTTGTTCCATGCCCAATTCTTTCCGGGGCTTAACGATCAACCCGAGCGGGCTGCCAGAGTTCTACACGGCGAGGGGATAATCGGCGAGGAGAAGAACAAGGTCCTGCAGCAGATGGTTGTTGATCTCAACTCTGTCCAGCCTGCCAGATCATTGGAGGACTTTTGTTATCGATGAACAAGATCTTAAAACAGGAAAACGCTGAAAGAGTCATATTGGACCAAAAATACAAAAAACTAAGGATGTAAAATCGTGTGTAAGTGTCTATATTAGCTATATTAGCCTACTATCAAAATGACTTTAAAAGTCCTTTATAAGTGTTATAATGAAGGCAACACATGATGTAAGTGTCTATATTAGCTATATTAGCCTACTATCAAAATGACTTTAAAAGTCTTATATAAGTGTTATAATGAAGACAACACATGATGTGTCTATATTATTTATAGTAGCCTACTATCAAAATGACTTTAAAAGTCTTATATAAGTGTTATAGTGAAGACAACACATGATGTAAGTGTCTCTATTAGCTATATTAGCCTACTATCAAAATGACTTTAAAAGTCTCATATAAGTGTTATAATGAAGACAACACATGATGTATGTGTCTGTATTAGCTATAGTAGCCTACTATCAAAGTGACTTTAAAAGTATTAAATAAGTGTTATAATGAAGACAACACATTACGTAAGTGTCTGTATTAGCTATATTAGCCTACTATCAACATGACTTTAAAAGTCTCAGATAAGTGTTGTAATGAAGGCAACATATGATGTAAGTGTCTATATTAGCTTACTATCAAAATGACTTCAAAAGTCTTAAATAAGTGTTATAATGAAGACAACACATTACGTAAGTGTCTATATTAGCTATATTAGCCTACTATCAAAATGACTTTAAAAGTCTCATATAAGTGTTATAATGAAGACAACACATGATGTAAGTGTCTATATTAGCTATATTAGCCTACTATCAAAATGACTGTAAAAGTCTTATATAAGTGTTATAATGAAGGCAACACATGACGTAAGTGTCTATATTAGCTATATTAGCCTACTATCAAAATGACTGTAAAAGTCTTATATAAGTGTTATAATGAAGGCAACACATGATGTAAGTGTCTATATTAGCTATATTAGCCTACTATCAAAATGACTTTAAAAGTCTTATATAAGTGTTATAATGAAGCCAACACATGATGTAAGTGTCTATATTAGCTATATTAGCCTACTATCAAAATCACCTTAAAAGTCTGATATAAGTGTTATAATAAAGACAACACATGATGTAAGTGTCTATATTAGCTATATTAGCCTACTATCAAAATGTCTTTAAAAGTCTTATATAAGTGTTATAATGAAGACATGACATGCCTGACAAGCTGTACACTGACTACTCTAAAGTAGAGTTTTACGGTATACCCGTACTAGTATAGTACCACAATACTAATTAATCATATTCGGTACTATACCGCCTCTAAAAGGCACCGGTCCCCACCTCCCCTTTTTTTTTTTAACAGCATGACAGCTCGTCTGCGTCTCGTCTACCATGAATTGATGAACGTGGACCCCGACTAATGCAAGTTTCAATCAATCAATCAAAAAGTTGTGTCAATGCTGCTTTTACGAACAGAGGAGCACGTTTGGCAGCGCACACACACAGAATACTTACGAGCAGACACAGTGAGTAGACAGAAAAGGGAGAACGGACGCATTTTGGCCTAAAATGTCAAGATAAAAGTGAAGTTATAAGACTGAAACACCCTCAGGAAGAGGTGCTTTAAGACATGGCTAGCCAGTTAGCGGCTAATGTCCATCCGCAGTGTTGCAGCTACTTCTAAATCACTAATCCTCGCCTCCATGGCGACAAAGTTTCTTACAAGTATCATCCCTTGCAGGACTAGGAGTAGCTAAACATGCTTCATTAGCGTCACAATGTAAACCAGCGCCATGGGTGGATCTACACCTGACATCCACTGTAATGATACCAAGTACAGGAGTGTATCTAGGCGATACTACTACCGTATTTCCTTGAATTGCCGCAGGGTATATAATGGCCGCCTGCCTAGAATTACTGCCGGGTTAAACTCGTTTCGCAAAATAATTATCTGAAGAAAGATAAGGAAGACTTCTATAAAGAAGTTATCGATTTTTTTGATCAGAAGGAGCTGCGCATGGACTTCATTTATAAGTAAAAGTAAGACCATAATAACGTTTTTTTTTCAATTAAATGTGCTTTTCATGATGGTATCCTTACATCACACTCAAATTTATAAGCACAGGCCTGAATTTAGATATAATGTGCCACACATTTTCGATGAGAGACAGGTCTGGACTGCAGGCGGGCCAGGAAAGTACCGGCATTCTTTTTTTAACGAAGCCACGCTGTTGTAACACGTGCTGAATGTGGCTTGGCATTGTCTTGCTGAAATAAGCAGGGGCGTCCATGAAAAAGACGGCGCTTAGATGGCAACATATGTTGTTCCAAAACCTGTATGTAACTTTCAGCATTAATGGTGCCTTCACAGATGTGTAAGTTACCCATGCCTTGGGCACTAATGCACCCCCATACCATCACACATGCTGGCTTTTCAACTTTGCGATGAGAACAGTCTGGATGGTTCACTTCCCCTTTGGTCCGGATGACACCATGTCGAATATTTCCCCCAAAAAATTTAAATGTGGACTCGTCAGACCACAGAACACTTTTCCACTTTGCATCAGTCCATCTTAGATGATCTCGGGCCCAGAAAAGCCGGCGGCGTTTCTGGATGTTGTTGATAAATGGCTTTCGCTTTGCATAGTAAAGCTTCAACTTGCACTTACAGATGTAGCGACAAACTGTATTTAGAGACAGTGGTTTTCTGAAGTGTTCCTGAGCCCATGTGGTGATATCCTTTAGAGATTGATGTCGGCTTTTGATACAGTGCCGTCTGAGGGATGGAAGGTCACGGTCATTAAATGTAGGTTTCCGGCCATGCCGCTTACGTGGAGTGATTTCTCCAGATTCTCTGAACCTTTTGATGATATTATGGAGCGTAGATGTTGAAATCCCTAAATTTCTTGCAATGTCACTTTGAGAAAGGTTGTTCTTAAACTGTTTGACTATTTGCTCACGCAGTTGTGGACAAAGGGGTGTACCTCGCCCCATCCTTTCTTGTGAAAGACTGAGCATTTTTTGGGAAGCTGTTTTTATAGCCAATCATGGCACCCACCTGTTCCCAATTAGCCTGCACACCTGTGGGATGTTCCAAATAAGTGTTTGATGAGCATTCCTCAACTTCATCAGTATTTATTGCCACCTTTCCCAACTTCTTTGTCATGTGTTGCTGGCATCAAATTCTAAAGTTAATGATTATATGGGAAAAAAAATGTTTATCAATCAATCAATCAATGTTTATTTATATAGCCCCAAATCACAAATGTCTCAAAGGACTGCACAAATCATTACGACTACGACATCCTCGGAAGAACCCACAAAAGGGCAAGGAAAACTCACACCCAGTGGGCAGGGAGAATTCACATCCAGTGGGACGCCAGTGACAATGCTGACTATGAGAAACCTTGGAGAGGACCTCAGATGTGGGCAAATACCCCCCCCCCCCCCCCGCCACCCCTCTAGGGGACCGCAAGCAATGGATGTCGAGCGGGTCTAACATGATACTGTGAAAGTTCAATCCATAGTGGCTCCAACACAGCCGCGAGAGTTCAGTTCAAAGCGAGAGTCCCGTTTCACAGGAAACCATCTCAAGCGGAGGCGGATCAGCAGCGTAGAAATGTCCCCAACCGATACACAGGCGAGCGGTCCATCCTGGGTCTCGACTCTGGACAGCCAGTACTTCATCCATGGTCATCGGACCGGACCCCCTCCACAAGGGAGGGGGGTACATAGGAGAAAAAAGAAAAGAAGCGGCAGATCAACTGGTCTAAAAAGGAGGTCTATTTAAAGGCTAGAGTATACAGACGAGTTTTAAGGTGAGACTTAAATGCTTCTACTGAGGTAGCATCTCGAACTGTTACCGGGAGGGCATTCCAGAGTACTGGAGCCCGGACGGAAAACGCTCTATAGCCCGCAGACGTTTTTTGGGGCTCTAGGAATCACTAATAAGCCGGAGTCTTTTGAAGGCAGATTTCTTGCCGGGACATATGGTACATTGAGTTTGAACATCAAATATGTTGTCTTTGTAGCATATTCAACTGAATATGGGTTGGAAAGGATTTGCAAATCATTGTATTCTGTTTATATTTACATCTAACACAATTTCCCAACTCATTGTATGTCCAACATGTCTTCCAAGCCATTCTGAAAAATTCCCCTACTTGATACTTTTTACAAGACGGTACTTGCATGCTGTTCCCCATCTTTTTTGGACTTTTAGACCCCCAATATAATCCCAACACCAGCAACCTACCCTCACTTTTATATCCCACCAGGTGCAAGCACGGTACCTTAATATCGTTTTTTTTTCCCCTTCATCCGCTTTCACTCAACATTTTACTCCTGACCAAGCTCAAAGTAAATGGTGGACCGTAAAATGAAGCAGCAAAAGGGGAGCGGGGGAGGAAATAAACAGAAATTGTTTGGGGAACTGTTTAAGAAACAAAAGCTGAACACATAAAAACAAAATTCTTTGTTCTCCCGTGGAAGTTGCAAAGAAGCATGATCTGTGGTCTAGATCGTGTTTTGTTTAGTTAGTTTTGGACTCCGTTAGTTCCTGTTTTTGTGCTCCCTTGTTTTAGTTTCACCTGCCTCATGTGTTGGGATCACACACCTGCTCTAATCAGACACTTTTATTTAAGCCTGTTTGCGCCATTTCCCTTTCATGCTTAGTTACTGTTGCTAAATTCAAGCCATGGATTCATGCTCTGTATTGTTCGTCTCATGCCTTGCCCAGTAAGTTTTGTTTATTCTTTCCAAAAATTTCATGTCCATGGTTTCTGGCTAAGAGTTAGTTTTTGTCGCCTGGGTGAAGTTTAGCCTTCGCCTTGTGCGGCCTTTTTGTTTTCACTTTTGAGTCAGATAATTGAATATGTTCCTACCTTCACGCCTGGTCCAGAGTAGTCTGTTTGCATCCCGGGAGAACAAAACCCCCCAGTAAGTTGCGAAAAAACCCTTGTCTTGACAAAGACTTCCAGAAACTTTCCATGGGAAGTTCATCCAGGGGAATTTTGGATATTTTTGAAGTTGCACACTTTATATATATATATATATATATATATATATATATATATATATATATATATATGTATATTTTTTTTTGTCAAATGTATGTGTGTATGTACGTACTTATGTATGTATGTATGTATGTAAATAATAAAAAAATACTACTACTTTAGTCCAAAACCAGTGAATTTGGCACGTTGTGTAATTCGTACATAAAAACAGCATACCGGTACAATGTTTAGATATATGTACATATATATTTTTCCATCCATCCATCCATTTACTACCGCTTATTCCCTTTTGGGGTCGCGGGGGGCGCTGGCGCCTATCTCAGCTACAATCGGGCGGAAGGCGGTGTACACCCTGGACAAGTCGCCACCTCATCGCAGGGCCAACAAAGATAGACAGACCACATTCACACTCACATTCACACACTAGGGCCAATTTAGTGTTGCCAATCAACCTGGGGATATATATTTTTGTATATATATATATGTAGGTGTGGGAAAAAATCACAAGACTACTTCGTCTCTACAGAACTGTTTCATGAGGGGTTCTCTCAATCATCAGGAGATTTTAATGGAAGCATTCACATACAATGGTTTGTATAGGGCACAGAGTGGGTGGGTACAGGCAGGCGTAGGGTGTGGTGATTGGCTCATGTGTTACCTAGGAGGTGTTTCCGTCTGTGGCGGCATGTTGAAATGATTTCACTGCGCTTGTTGAGGGATGACAGGTCTGGATGATATATAATAAACAGTTTCTCTTTTAAGCATAGGTTGCATCTTTTATTACCACTGTTGTAAGGTGTGCTGGATGCAAGAATTTGCCATGTTATTGAATATTCAACATTATTGTCTGTGATGTTCCAAATGTGTTTGCTGAGTTCTGTAGACTTCCGCAAAGTCTGGTTTCTAAAGGAGGCCTTGTGATTATTCCATCTTGTTTTGAACGCTCCTTCGGTTAATCCTACGTACGTGTCGGATGTGTTAATGTCCTTGTGTGTTACCTTTGCTTGGTAAACGACTGATGTCTGTAAGCACCCTCCGTTGAGAGGGCAATCAGGTTTCTTGCGACAGTTACATTCCTTATTGGTTTCAGAGTCGTTTAGTCTGGGGGTGGGCAGTCCTTTTGCAATTGCTTTGTTGTGGTTTGAAATGATTTGTTGTATGTTATTCATACAGCTGTAGCTCAATTTAATGTTGTTGTTGTTGAATATTTTTCTTAGGGTGTTGCCTTTGGGGAAGTGTTTGTCGATCAGAGTGAGGAACTTGCGGCCGATGTTGGTTGAGACGTTTTTGCTGAATGGCGGATTGTACCAGATGATGTTGTTTCGTTTTCTGCTCTTTTTTGGTTGGTTTCCTGGAGTGGGTCCATAGGTGAGGGTGAAGTTATATATATATATATATATATATATATATATATATATATATATATATATATATATACAGTATATATATATATATATATATATATATATATATATATATATATAAGAAACAGTAATTTACCTTTTAAAGTCTTGATTGTATTTTTTTTTAAAAAGGAGGTAAATAAGTAAAAAATATATAATTACAATTAATAACAATAATAAAATAATATGATAATATAGTGATACATTAATAAATACATCAATGATTACATGCAGAGTGCTCACATGCATCCAGTATTCGGCTTAACACCAGTTTGAGTTTATCGCCTGAGGGACCAAGTAAAAAAAAATAATAGTCATTTTATTTCAGATCCAGGGGGATCCGTATCACAGAAGGAAAAACATACAACCATAAAACACAAATAAAACAAATACAAGCAGAAATAAAATAAATACAAACTTTTATAGAAGATAAGTGGGCTTTAGGGGGTTCATTTTGATAATTGTGATTGAATTTCATTTAATTTTATTAAATTAAGTAGTATATCAATCATGTTTCTTTTGGCATATATATGTTTATGTATCTGTGTTGGCCCTGCGATGAGGTGGCCACTTGTCCAGGGTGTACCCTGCCTTCCGCCCGATTGTAGCTGAGATAGGCGCCAGCGCCCCCCGCGACCCCGAAAGGGAATAAGCGGTAGAAAAATGGATGGATGGGATGGATGTTTATGTATGTATATATGTATACTGTAGTGTTGTCCCGATACCAATATTTTGGTACCGGTACCAAAATATATTTCGGTACTTTTCTAAATAAAGGGGACCATAAAAAATGTAATTTTTTGTCTTTATTTGAACAAAAAAATCTTACCTTACATGAAACATACGTTTATTATTGCAATTTAGTCCTTAAATAAAATAGTGAACATACCAGACAACTTGTCTTTTAGTAGTAAGTAAACCAACAAATACTCCTAATTAGTCGGCCGAGGGAATAAGCGGTAGAAAATGGATGGATGGATGGACGCAGTAACATATTGTGTCATTTTCTATTCTATTATTTTGTCAACATTATAAGGGACAAACTGTAAAAAATGATTATTAATCTACCTGTTCATTTACTGTTAATATCTGCTTATTGGCTGTTTTAACATGTTCTATCTACACTTTTCTTAAAATGTAATAATCCTTTATTCTTCTCTTCTTTGATACTTTACATAAGTTTTGGATGATACCAAAAATGTGGGTATCAATCCGATACCAAGTAGTTACAGTATCATTGTTGTTTAGCATAGTTGCACAATATGGCACACGTTTATGACAGTGTTGGCGTTGTCCATACGGCCACCCTCAGTGTGACATGTATGGCTGTTGACTAAGTATGCCCTTCATTCACATGTGACTGGTGTGTTCTGTGATCGGATATGAGGGCAATTTTTCTTGAAATTGTCAATTATGGATACAATTCAATATACCCTTTCATACTTCATACTTGATTTTGTCTCCATGGAGACAAGGAGTAGTGATTATAAATCACTGCTGACTGCTGTCAGACATTAGCCGCTAGCTAGCTAGCCATGTTTTAAAGCCATCGTGACGATATACTTTTTAGAGGCGGTGTAGTACCGAATATGATTCATTAATATCGCGGTACTATACTAATACCGGTATACCGTACAACCTTAATATGCTGTGTATATATATATATATATATATATATATATATATTATATTAACAAAAGTGTTTGTCCACCTGCCTTGACTCACATATGAACTTGAAGTGCCATCCCATTCCTAACCCATAGGGTTCAATATGATGTGGAAGTTTGAATGCTCCAGGATACCAAAAACATTTTGGACCATTCCATGCTCCAAACTTTGTCGAACAGTTTGTAGCGGGCCCCTTCCTCTTCCAACATGACTGTGCATCACTGCACAAACCAAGGTCCATAAAGACATGGATAACAGAGTCTGGTGTGAATGAACTTGACTGGCCTGCACAGAGTCCTGACCTGAACCCGATAGAACACCTTTTGGGATGACTGAGAGCCGGGCCTTTTCCACCAACATCAGTGTGTGACTTTACCAATGGGCTTTTTGAAGAATGGCGGGAAATTGCTATAAACACATTCCGCAACCTTGTGGACAGCCTTCCCAGAGGACTTGAAGCTGTAATAGCTGCAAAAAGTGGAGCCACATCTTATTGAACCCTGGGGGTTAGGAATGGGATGGCAGTTTAAGTTCATATGTGAGTCAAGGCAGGTGTGTCAGGTTCAAACACTGATGACATCTATTAAACTGACAAGAAGCAAGGAATCATTGATTGATTGATTGATACTTTTATTAGTAGATACATACTCTGTACAATTGACCACTAACATGTTTAAGTCGGGGTCCACGTTAATCAATTCATGGTAGGCACATAGTTCAATTTGGCTCAATGAGGAGAGACGTTTGGGGCTGCAAACTCAGTTGCAGTCTCCCACCACGCTCTGAGGTCCAGTCCCACGTGCTCCTCTATTTATTTACATCACTGAGGCTGGTTCTGAAGGAAGGGGGGTCATTTCAGCAGCCTCAGGTAGACATTGTGTCTAACAGTATAGCTCGCTTGGGGCGGTGTAGCTCGGTGGGTTGAGTGGCCGTGTCAGCAACTTGAGGGTTCCGGGTTCAATCCCCGCTTCCACCCTCCTAGTCACTGCCGTTGTGTCCTTGGGCAAGACACTTTACCCACCTGCTCCCAGTGCCACTCACACTGCTTTAAATGGAACTTAGTGCCGCCATCGTGTGGGTTGCACGGTTTGACTCTTTATTATTTCAATAAAGTCGCTCGCAGTGTCGGTCGGTCGATCTTTCAGCCCGTCGGCTCCGCCTTTCCACACTTACATATTGGGTTTCACTATGGAAAGTGCTTGGAGTCACTAGAGAAACAGCGCTATATAATTTACGTCATTTATCAGAAATGCAAATGTGCTGACACTCGTGATATCGCCTTGTCTCTGCTTTATATTGTCTTTATATTGGTTTTATATTTATTTATTTTCGTTGTTGTTGTTTTATGTTTTTATTCGGTCATTGGTGGAGCATAATATTGTTTTTTTTAATATTGTTTTTAACATGGCTGTGTAGCACTTTGGAAACGTTCTTGTTGTTTAAATGTGCTATATAAATAAAGTGGATTGGATCGGATTGGATTGTCCGCGTCACGGTACTAGAGTTTCTGGACATAAACACTGATAAGAGACGACTGGCATTTCAAGATTGCAAGTTGTCCCTTTGCACAAATAGAAAAGTACAACTTCAGCACAATCAGAAATGCAAATGTGCTGACACTGGTGATATCGCCTTGTCTCTGCTTTGTTATATTATTTTTTGTATTGGTTTTATATTTATTTATTTTTTGCTGTTGTTTTTTGTTTTTATTCAGTCATTGGTGGAGCATAATATAGTTTTTTTTTAATATTGTTTTTAACATGGCTGTGCAGCACTTTGGAAACGTTCTTGTTGTTTAAATGTGCTATATAAATAAAGTGGATTGGATCGGATTGGATTGTCCGCGTCACTTTACTGGAGTTTCTGGACATAAACACTGATAAGAGACGACTGGCATTTCAAGATTGCAAGTTGTCCCTTTGCACAGATAGAAAAGTACAACTTCAGCACAATCAGAAATGCAAATGTGCTGACACTCGTGATATCGCCTTGTCTCTGCTTTGTTATATTGTTTTTTATATTGGTTTTATATTTATTTATTTTTTGCTGTTGTTTTTTGTTTTTATTCGGTCATTGGTGGAGCATAATATTGTTTTTTTTTAATATTGTTTTTAACATGGCTGTGCAGCACTTTGGAAACGTTCTTGTTGTTTAAATGTGCTACATAAATAAAGTGGATCAGATTGGATTGTCCGTGTCACGGTACTGGAGTTTCTGGACATAAACACTGATAAGAGACGACTCGCATTTCAAGATTGCAAGTTGTCCCTTCGCACAAATAGAAAAGTACAACTTCAGCACAATCAGAAATGCAAATGTGCTGACACTTGTGATATCGCCTTGTCTCTGCTTTGTTATATTGTTTTTTATATTGGTTTTATATGTATTTATTTTTTGCTGTTGTTTTTTGTTTTTATTCAGTCATTGGTGGAGCATAATGTTGTTTTTTTTAATATTGTTTTTAACATGGCTGTGTAGCACTTTGGAAACGTTCTTGTTGTTTAAATGTGCTATATAAATAAAGTGGATTGGATTGTCCGTGTCACGGTACTGGAGTTTCTGGACATAAACACTGATAAGAGACGACTCGCATTTCAAGATTGCAAGTTGTCCCTTTGCACAAATAGAAAAGTACAACTTCAGCACAATCAGAAATGCAAATGTGCTGACACTCGTGATATCGCCTTGTCTCTGCTTTGTTATATTGTTTTTTTTATATTGGTTTTATATTTATTTATTTTTGTTGTTGTTGTTTTTTGTTTTTATTCAGTCATTGGTGGAGCACAATATTGTTTATTTTAATATTGTTTTTAACATGGCTGTGCAGCACTTTGGAAACGTTCTTGTTGTTTAAATGTGCTATATAAATAAAGTGGATTGGATCGGATTGGATTGTCCGTGTCACGGTACTGGAGTTTCTGGACATAAACACTGATAAGAGACGACTGGCATTTCAAGATTGCAAGTTGTCCCTTTGCACAAATAGAAAAGTACAACTTCAGCACAATCAGAAATGCAAATGTGCTGACACCCGTGATATCGCCTTGTCTCTGCTTTGTTATATTGTTTTTTATATTGGTTTTATATTTTTTTATTTTTGTTGTTGTTGTTTTTTGTTTTTATTCGGTCATTGGTGGAGCATAATATTGTTTTTTTTTAATATTGTTTTTAACATGGCTGTGCAGCACTTTGGAAACGTTCTTGTTGTTTAAATGTGCTATATAAATAAAGTAGATTGGATCGGATTGGATTGTCCGTGTCACGGTACTGGAGTTTCTGGACATAAACACTGATAAGAGACGACTCGCATTTCAAGATTGCAAGTTGTCCCTTTGCACAAATAGAAAAGTACAACTTCAGCACAATCAGAAATGCAAATGTGCTGACACTCGTGATATCGCTTTGTCTCTGCTTTGTTATATTGTTTTTTATATTGGTTTTATATTTATTTATTTTTGTTGTTGTTGTTTTTTGTTTTTATTCAGTCATTGGAGAGCATAATATTGTTTTTTTTTAATATTGTTTTTAACATGGCTGGGCAGCACTTTGGAAACGTTCCTGTTGTTTATATGTGCTATATAAATAAAGTGGATTGGATCGGATTGGATTGTCCGTGTCACGGTACTGGATTTTCCGGACATAAACACTGATAAGAGACGACTCGCATTTCAAGATTGCAAGTTGTCCCTTTGCACAAATAGAAAAGTACAACTTCAGCACAATCAGAAATGCAAATATGCTGACACTCGTGATATCGGCTTGTCTCTGCTTTGTTATATTGTTTTTTATATTGGTTTTATATTTATTTATTTTTTGCTGTTGTTTTTTGTTTTTATTCAGTCATTGGTGGAGCATAATATTGTTTTTTTTTAATATTGTTTTTAACATGGCTGTGTAGCACTTTGGAAACGTTCTTGTTGTTTAAATGTGCTATATAAATAAAGTGGATTGGATCGGATTGGATTGTCCGCGTCACTTTACTGGAGTTTCTGGACATAAACACTGATAAGAGACGACTCGCATTTCAAGATTGCAAGTTGTCCCTTTGCACAAATAGAAAAGTACAACTTCCGCACAATCAGAAATGCAAATGTGCTGACACTCGTGATATCACCTTGTCTCTGCTTTGTTATATTGTTTTTTATATTGGTTTTATATTTATTTATTTTTTGCTGTTGTTTTTTGTTTTTATTCAGTCATTGGTGGAGCATAATATTGTTTTTTTTTAATATTGTTTTTAACATGGCTGTGCAGCACTTTGGAAACGTTGTTGTTGTTTAAATGTGCTATATAAATAAAGTGGATTGGATCGGATTGGATTGTTCACGTCACGGTACTGGATTTTCTGGACATAAACACTGATAAGAGACGACTCGCGATTCAAGATTGCAAGTTGTCCCTTTGCACAAATAGAAAAGTACAACTTCAGCACAATCAGAAATGCAAATGTGCTGACACTCGTGATATCGCCTTGTCTCTGCTTTGTTATATTGTTTTTTATATTGGTTTTGTATTTATTTATTTTTGTTGTTTTTTGTTTTTATTCAGTCATTGGTGGAGCATAATATTGTTTATTTTAATATTGTTTTTAACATGGCTGTGCAGCACTTTGGAAACGTTCTTGTTGTTTAAAGGTGCTATATAAATAAAGTGGATTGGATCGGATTGGATTGTCCGTGTCACGGTACTGGAGTTTCTGGACATAAACACTGATAAGAGACGACTCGCATTTCAAGATTGCAAGTTGTCCCTTTGCACAGATAGAAAAGTACAACTTCAGCACAATCAGAAATGCAAATGTGCTGACACTCGTGATATCGCCTTGTCTCTGCTTTATATTGTTTTTATATTGGTTTTATATTTATTTATTTTTGTTGTTGTTGTTTTTGGTTTTTATTCAGTCATTGGTGGAGCATAATATTGTTTTTTTTTAAATATTGTTTTTAACATGGCTGTGTAGCACTTTGGAAACGTTCTTGTTGTTTAAATGTGCTATATAAATAAAGTGGATTGGATCGGATTGGATTGTCCGCGTCACGGTACTGGAGTTTCTGGACATAAACACTGATAAGAGACGACTCGCATTTCAAGATTGCAAGTTGTCCCTTTGCACAAATAGAAAAGTACAACTTCAGCACAATCAGAAATGCAAATGTGCTGACACCCGTGATATCGCCTTGTCTCTGCTTTGTTATATTGTTTTTATATTGGTTTTATATTTATTTATTTTTTGTTGTTGTTGTTTTTTGTTTTTATTCAGTCATTGGTGGAGCATAATATTGTTTTTTTTTAAATATTGTTTTTAACATGGCTGTGTAGCACTTTGGAAACGTTCTTGTTGTTTAAATGTGCTATATAAATAAAGTGGATTGGATCGGATTGGATTGTCCGTGTCACGGTACTGGATTTTCTGGACATAAACACTGATAAGAGACGACTCGCATTTCAAGATTGCAAGTTGTCCCTTTGCACAGATAGAAAAGTACAACTTCAGCACAATTGATAATAACTATTATCATTATAATAGTAATCGTCGCGGCTTTTGCAGCCCTTTGAGACACTTGTAATTTAATATAAATAAACATTGATGGATTTCGTTTAAAAATTTCTGCTCATTTTTACACTTAGCCACTCATCCCGCGGGCCGGATGAAAGTTGTACCTGGACCCCCCTGCTCTGGAGTGCGTTACAAGATGCCGACACAACACTTGCTTATGTTGAACAAAGTGGAGTCATTCTGCCTGTCGGTCGCCCTGCAGAGTGAGACGGCCATCTCCCCATGCTGAGGATGCTAATGGTTTGTTGTGTTTGGACGGACTTGCATCATTACCACAGAGTCAACAGCTCGGATTGGGGGGGGGCGGTGCGTGGGACATGAACGTGTCCGCAGACAAATGTGGCCTCACATGGACCTGACATCTGCCGGCCGTGTCGACGCGACATTCCTGCCGTCATTAGCGACTCACAGCGGACGACCTGCTGCATCACTTTCAGACACGGGGGGGTCTCGCGTTAATGTCCTTTTTTTTTTTTCCTCCCAACCTAATTCTAGATGTGATGCATGTCCTAATTAGGGGGACGTGTCAAAATGTGCCTTCGGACCACCATGGTTTTTCCTGTCATTGATGTGTGGAAGTTGGAAATCAATCCTCCACTGAGTTCACCCCCAAAATATTCAACCATATACCGTATTTCCTCGAATTACCGCCCGGGGCGCTAATTATTTTAAAACCACTTCTCACTAGGCCTGCGCTTATAAATTTGAGTGTGATGTAAGGATACCATCATGAAAAGAACATTTAATAAAAAAACGTTATTATGGTCTTACCTTTACTTATAAATGAAGTCCATGCGCAGCTCCTTCTGATCAAAAGCATCGATAACTTCTTTATAGAAGTCTTCCTTATCTTTCTTCAGTTTTAAAAGTCTCTCTGTCTCGATGGAGATCTTCCTTTATTACCTCCTGCTTTGATTGAAAGTCCAGTTTAGAAAACTGTTTTATTTTGTAATCCTCCATGTTAAAAGTGCAAGCGAGAGGAAAAAATAAACCCTTGCTGCTTGTTGTCACTTCTTCTGCAGCCGAGTAGTCGCAAGAAGGATCACTAGCGCCCTCTACCACCAGGAGGCGGGAGTCATTTAATGACTCGTATTTGACACACGCAGCTACGGTATATTAATAAGACATAGCTGCTTACTGTTCTTTTTAGCATATTCAATAGCTTGGACCTTAAATCCTACTGAATAGCTCTTAATCTTCATCCTTTTACACGATTTCAAATGATTGAAATCAGCCTCCTCCATTTGGAAAATGATGTCAGTTGTGACGTGACGAGTTTGACCCGGTGGATATTCTAGGCGTGCGCTAATAAAAATAATATTTTGCGAAACGAGTTTGACCCGGCGTTAGTCCTGAGCCGACGGTAATGCTAAGCATGCGCTAATTATTTTGCGAAACAAGTTTGACCATGAATTGATTAACGTGGACCCCGACTTAAACAAGTTGAAAAACTTATTGGGGTGTTACCATTTAGTGGTCAATTGTACGGAATATGTACTGTACTGTGCAATCTACTAATAAAAGTATCAATCAATCAAAAGACCCGGCAGTAATTCTAGGCAGGCGCATACTATATACCCGGCGGCAATTCAAGGAAATACGGTAACTTGGATTGTTTCCCTGGCTTGGAGACTCTCCCGAAGGACAGTGCAGCGAAGACACAACAAACTACCTTCTTGTCTCCCCTGTTCTTGTTGACTTTGGACTTATTGGCGGCGCGACATCAAGGCCGCGGAGCAGAGACACACGGTTTAGCTCGGTTGGTAGAGTGGCCGTGCCAGCAACTTGAGGATTGCAGGTTCGATTCCCGCTTCTGCCAACCTAGTCACTGCCGTTGTGTCCTTGGGCAAGACCCTTTACCCACCTGCTCCCAGTGCCACCCACACTGGTTTGAATGTAACTTAGATATTGGCTTTCACTATGTAAAGCACTTTGAGTCACTTGAGAAAAAGCGCTATATAAATATAATTCACTTCACTTCACACTGCAGACTTGCACACACACATGCATCCACTAAAATATACGCCACCCCCCATCCAACGTCCTTGACGCAAAACCCATAGGGTTGATGGACGGATGGGCAGCGCCTGAAAAGCTGCAGCCAGCCACCATGGCCCCCCCCTCCCCTCAGTTGCTAGATATCTCAAGATGTACGTTGTAATATGAATATGTGCTTTGCTATGGAAGTTTTTACGAGCCCATTCTAGATTGTATTTTTTTTGTACTCATCCTTCCTTAGTGTTTTACCTTTTTTCGATCTTTTACAGAGCCTTCCCGTTCTGTAACCCTGTATACTGTTTGTCTAATCTCGAACGAGTTTGTGCTGAAAACAAAGTTTTGTTGTACTTGTGCAATGACAATAAAGACCTAGCTACTGACCTACCCAATCACTGATCCAGTTGAGGAAGGAAACCGGACAGAAACATGTTGATTCCGATCTAATCCCCCAACATCTCCGGACCTACGACAATCACTTTCACCGACCATGCCAATTAGTTTCCAAACTCACTAAATCTTCCATGTGTTGCCTTCGCTCTCCACTTCCGTCCACCGCCCCCTAAGTGCCGGCGAGACCCGAGGGTCTCCTGCATCTTTAGGAATTCATGTCATTTTTAACCAGTTAGAAAGCGATAATGGAGTCGTTCGTGGCTTCGTTACGATGCCTTCTCAGCCCTTTGAGACTCTCCGGATTTAGGGTTATATAAGTAAACCCGGGGCGGTATAGCTCGGGTTGGTAAAATGGCCGTACCAGCAACTTGAGGGTTCCAGGTTCGATCCCGGCTTCCGCCATCCCAGTCACTGCCGTTGTGTCCTTGGGCAAGGCACTTTACCCACCTGCTCCCAGTGCCACCCACACTGCTTTAAATGTAGATATTGGGTTTCGCTATGTAAAAGTGCTTTGAGTCACTAGAGAAAAGCGCTATATAAATATAATTCACTTCACTTCACTGAACATTGAATGGTTGATTGATTCTCTCTCTCTTTGTTCCGCCCAGCCGCTGCGGATTGACGATAATTTCTGCGGCCACGACTTCAACCAGCCTCTGGGGGGCACCACCACCATCGAGGGCGTCCCGCTGTACGTGGACAAGGAGGACGGCATGACCTCCGTGGCGGCCTACGACTACCGGGGACACACGGTGGCGTTCATGGGCACTCGCGGCGGACGCATGAAAAAGGTAAGCCACTTGTTCCCGTGTCGCTGGAACCAATGCTAGCTAGCTAGCTAGCTAAGCCGCGAGGGAGTAGGTTTATGTAGACCTCACTCCTCGACACCTTAAGAGCCACGCCGGACAATGAGCTGATTGATTGTTAGCTAGCGCTTTGAGCGCAACGGATGCGATGAGCATGACAGCGCAGGCTTTTAGCTCGTTGGTTAGCTCTTGACCAGGGGCATACTGATGCATCACAGAAATGGGGCTTACTGGGAACTGGCAACACTTCCGGTTTCCCAGCATGCTTTGCGACACTTGTTTTTGTAAAAAAAAAACATGCTTCAGTTATTTATTTATTTAAATTTTATATATATTTATTTATTTTTATTTATTTTTTTAACATGCTGCTGTTGAAGAATGTAGTTGTTACACCTGTCCTGCTGTTCGGCTCCGGTGCACATAGGTAAACATTTAAATAATAAGCATTTGTTCCGGTGTCGCAGCTAATACCAATGCTAGCTATCTAAGACGTGAAGGAGTAGGTTTTGTGGACCTCACTCCTCGACACCTTAAGAGCCACGCTGGACAATGAGCTGATTGATTGTTGGCTAGCGCTTTGAGCGCAACGGATGCGATGAGCATGACAGCGCAGGCTTTTAGCTCATTGGTTAGCTCTTGACCAGGGGCATACTGGTTTCCAGGAGGATGCATCGCAGAAATGGGGCTTACTGGGAACTGGCTACACTTCCGGTTTCCCAGCATGCTTTGCGACACTTGTTTTTGTAAAAAAAAAAAACATGCTTCAGTTATTTATTTATTTAAATTTTATATGTATTTATTTATTTGTATTTATTTTTTTAACATGCTGCTGTTGAAGAATGTAGTTGTTACACCTGTCCTGCTGTTCGGCTCCGGTGCACATAGGTAAACATTTAAATAATAAGCATTTGTTCCGGTGTCGCAGCTAATACCAATGCTAGCTATCTAAGACGTGAGGGAGTAGGTTTTTGTAGACCTCACTCCTCGACACCTTAAGAGCCACGCTGGACAATGAGCTGACGGATTGTTAGCCAGAGCTTTGAACGCAATGAGCATGACAGCGCAGGCTTTTAGCTCGTTGGTTAGCTCTTGGCCGGGGAATACAGGGTTCCAGGAGAAATGTGGCTTACTGATGCTTCCGGTTTCCCAGCATGCTTTGCGGCACTTGTTTCGTAGAAAAAACATGCTTAAGGTAAAGATAGTTGACTTGTGTGTGTAACTTAAGTGTTGTCATTTTAGTTTTCACCTGACATTCACGTTGTGATGTTCCGATTAGTTTCATACTGCTGATACAGATACACTTGTGAGGAATGCCGATACCGATCACATATATTACAGTAACTATACAGTTTTCAATTAATTATTGGCAAGTGCTCTTGATAGTTTACCAGTATCAACACAATATGTAAAACTCATTGACATCCTTAAATGTAGTTGTTACACCTGTCCTGCTGTTCGGCTCCGGTGCACATAGGTAAACATTTAAATAATAAGCATTTGTTCCCGTGTCGCTGTTCCACAGCTGGTACCAATGCTTGCTAGCTTAGCCGTGAGGGAGTAGGTTTTGTAGACCTCACTTCTCGACACCTTAAGAGCAGCGCTGGACAATGGGCCGACAACATGTTAGCCAGCGCTTAAAGAGCATGACAGCGCAGGCTTTTAGCTCGTTGGTTAGCTCTTGACCAGGGGCTTACGGGGTTCCAGGAGGATGCATCACAGAAATGGGGCTTACTGGGAACCGGAAACACTTCCGGTTTCCCAGCATGCTTTGCGGCACTTGTTTTGTAAAAAAAAAAAAAAACCTGCTTAAGTTAAAGATAGTTGACTTGTGTGTGTTTACTTAAGTGTTGTCATTTTGGTTTTCACCTGACATTCACGTTGTAATGTTTCGATCAGTTCCATACTGCTGATACAGATACACAAGTGAGGATTGCCGATACCGATCACATGTATTACAGTAAATATACATTTTTCAATTAATTATTGGCAAGTGCTCTTGACAGTTTACCAGTATCAACACAATTTGTAAAACTCATTGACATCCTTAAATGTAGTTGTTACTCCTGTCCTGCTGTTCGGCTCCGGTGCACATAGGTAAACATTTAAATGATAAGCATTTGTTCCCCTGTCGCAGCTAATACCAATGCTAGCTAGCTAAGCCGTGAGGGAGTAGGTTTTGTAGACCTCACTTCTCGACACCTTAAGAGCAACGCTGGACAATGAGCCGACAACATGTTAGCTAGTGCTTAAAGAGCATGACAGCGCAGGCTTTTAGCTCTATAGTTAGCTCTTGACCAGGGGCATACGGGGTTCCAGGAGGATGCATCACAGAAATGGGGCTTACTGGGAACCGGAAACACTTCCGGTTTCCCTGCATGCTTTGCGGCACTTGTTTTGTAAAAAAAAAAAAAACATGCTTAACTTAAAGATAGTTGACTTGTGTGTGTTTACTTAAGTGTTGTCATTTTGGTTTTCACCTGACATTCACGTTGTAATGTTCCGATCAGTTTCATACTGCCGATACAGATACACAGGTGAGGAATGCCGATACCGATCACATATATTACAGTAACTATACAGTTTTCAATTAATTATTGGTAAGTGCTCTTGACAGTTTACCAATATCAACACAATATGTAAAACTTATTGACATCCTTAAATGTAGTTGTTACACCTGTCCTGCTGTTCGGCTCCGGTGCACATAGGTAAACATTTAAATGATAAGCATTTGTTCCCCTGTCGCAGCTAATACCAATGCTAGCTATGTAAGCCGTGAGGGAGTAGGTTTTGTAGACCTGACTTCTCGACACCTTAAGAGCAGCGCTGGACAATGAGCTGACGGATTGGTTTTGTACTTGTGCTCAGTCCTATCATTTGGGACTTAATCTTCAAATAACACAGGACGGGTGTTTGAAATGACATTAATGCAATTATGTCGTCCAATCATTCTCGAGAGAAGTATTTGGCTGTTAAACCTCACGGAAGCTGCGGTTGAGAAAGCCCATGATGTGCCTGCAAAGCTCCATCCACACTCAGCGTTATGTTGGCAGCGTGGCGTCTTCGGGCTGGTGTGTGGAGGGGACGTCACGTGGCGAGTGCCAATCAGCCGCTTCTTCGTCTCACACCCAGCTGGGCCACACCTCCCTGGTATCTGCCGCCTTCCCTATCTCTGCTGTCCCGCGGAAGGGAGCGGCGGATCAAACCGGAAAGCTTCTGTGATCAGAGAGTTTTGTGAGGGTTTGTTGTGGCGGCTGCTGCCTGCTTCACGCTTCCTCATGAGGCTGTGGACTGAAGCAGGTGAAATGCTGTAGTGCAAGTAAGAACTACAGCAGACTGTTGAAAGTGTCTATATTAGCTATATTAGCCTACTATCAAAATGACTTTAAAAGTCTTATATAAGTGTTATAATGAAGGCAACACATGATGTAAGTGTCTATATTAGCCTACTATCAAAATGACTATAAAAGTCTTATACATGTGTTATAATGAAGGCAACACATCATGTAAGTGTTTATATTAGCCTACTATCAAAATTGCTTTAAAAGTCTTATATAAGTGTTATAATGAAGACAACACATGATGTAAGTGTCTATATTAGCCTACTATCAAAATGACTATAAAAGTCTTATACATGTGTTAAAATGAAGGCAACACACGATGTAAGTGTCTATATTAGCTATATTAGCCTACTATCAAAATGACTTTAAAAGTCTTATATAAGTGTTATAATGAAGACAACACATGAGGAAAGTGTCTATATTAGCTATATTAGCCTACTATCAAAATGACTTTAAAAGTCTTATATAAGTGTTATAATGAAGACAACACATGATGAAAGTGTCTATATTAGCTATATTAGCCTACTATCAAAATTACTTTAAAAGTCTTATACAAGTGTTATAATGAAGGCAACACATGTTGTAAGTGTCTATATTAGCCTACTATCAAAATGACTTTAAAAGTCTTATATACGTGTTATAATGAAGGCAACACATCATGTAAGTGTCTATATTAGCTATAATAGCCTACTATCAAAATGACTTTAAAAGTCTTATATAAGTGTTATAATGAAGGCAACACATGATGTAAGTGTCTATATTAGCCTACTATCAAAATGACTTTAAAAGTCCTATATAAGTGTTGTAATGAGGGCAACACTTGATGGAAGTGTCTATATTAGCTATATTAGCCTACTATCAAAATTACTTTAAAAGTCTTATATATGTGTTATAATGAATGCAACACATCATTTGTTTGTATTAGCCTACTATCAAAATGACTTTAAAAGCCCTATTAAAGTTTTATAATGAAGGCAACACATGATGTAAGTGTCTATATTAGCTAAATTAGCCTACTATCTAAATGACTGTAAAAGTCTTATATAAGTGTTATAATGAAGACAACACATGATGTAAGTGTCTATATTAGCTAAATTAGCCTACTATCTAAATGACTGTAAAAGTCTTATATAAGTGTTATAATGTAGGCAACACATGATGTAAGTGTCTATATTAGCTATATTTGCCTACTATCAAAATTACTTTAAAAGTCTTATATAAGTGTTATAATGAAGGCAACACATGATGTAAGTGTCTATATTAGCTATATTAGCCTACTATCAAAATGACTTTAAATGTCTTATATATGTGTTATAATGAATGCAACACATCATGTGTTTGTATTAGCCTACTATCAAAATGACTTTAAAAGTCTTATATAAGTGTTATAATCAAGACAACACATGATGTAATTGTCTAAATTAGCTATATTAGCCTACTATCAAAATGACTTTAAATGTCTTATATAAGTGTTATAATGAAGACAACACATCATGTGTTTATATTAGCCTACTATCAAGATGACTTTAAAAGCCCTATAAAAAGTGTTATAATCAAGGCAACACGTGATGTAAGTGTTTATATTAGCTATATTAGCCTACTATCAAAATTACTTTAAAAGTCTTATACAACTGTTGTAATGAAGGCAACACATAATGTAAGTGTCTATATTAGCTCAAATAACCTACTATGTAAATGACTTTAAAAGTCTTATATAAGTGTTATAATGAAAACAACACATGATGTAAGTGTCTATATTAGCTATATTAGCCTACTATCAAAATGACTTTAAAAGTCTTGTATACGTGTTATAATGAAGGCAACACATGATGTAAGTGTCTATATTAGCCTACTATCAAAATTACTTTAAAGGTCTTATACAAGTGTTATAATGAAGACAACACATGACGTAAGTGTCTATATTAGCTATATTAGCCTACTATCAAAATGACTTTAAAAGTCTTATACAAGTGTTATAATGAAGACAACACATGACGTAAGTGTCTATATTAGCTATATTAGCCTACTATCAAAATGACTTTAAAAGTCTTATACAAGTGTTATAATGAAGGCAACACATAATGTAAGTGTCTATATTAGCTATATTAGCCTACTATCAAAATGACTTTAAAAGTCTTGTATACGTGTTATAATGAAGGCAACACATGATGTAAGTGTCTATATTAGCCTACTATCAAAATTACTTTAAAGGTCTTATATAAGTGTTATAATGAAGGCAACACATGATGTAAGTGTCTATATTAGCCTACTATCAAAATGACTTTAAAAGTCTTATACAAGTGTTATAATGAAGACAACACATGACGTAAGTGTCTATATTAGCTATATTAGCCTACTATCAAAATGACTTTAAAAGTCTTATACAAGTGTTATAATGAAGACAACACATGACGTAAGTGTCTATATTAGCTATATTAGCCTACTATCAAAATGACTTTAAAAGTCTTATACAAGTGTTATAATGAAGGCAACACATAATGTATGTGTCTGTATTAGCTCAAATAACCTACTATGTAAATGACTTTAAAAGTCTTATATAAGTGTTATAATGAAAACAACACATGATGTAAGTGTCTATATTAGCTATATTAGCCTACTATCAAAATGACTTTAAAAGTCTTATATAAGTGTTATAATGAAGACAACACATGAGGAAAGTGTCTATATTAGCTATATTAGCCTACTATCAAAATGACTTTAAAAGTCTTATATAAGTGTTATAATGAAGACAACACATGATGAAAGTGTCTATATTAGCTATATTAGCCTACTATCAAAATTACTTTAAAAGTCTTATACAAGTGTTATAATGAAGGCAACACATGTTGTAAGTGTCTATATTAGCCTACTATCAAAATGACTTTAAAAGTCTTATATACGTGTTATAATGAAGGCAACACATCATGTAAGTGTCTATATTAGCTATAATAGCCTACTATCAAAATGACTTTAAAAGTCTTATATAAGTGTTATAATGAAGGCAACACATGATGTAAGTGTCTATATTAGCCTACTATCAAAATGACTTTAAAAGTCCTATATAAGTGTTGTAATGAGGGCAACACTTGATGGAAGTGTCTATATTAGCTATATTAGCCTACTATCAAAATTACTTTAAAAGTCTTATATATGTGTTATAATGAATGCAACACATCATTTGTTTGTATTAGCCTACTATCAAAATGACTTTAAAAGCCCTATTAAAGTTTTATAATGAAGGCAACACATGATGTAAGTGTCTATATTAGCTAAATTAGCCTACTATCTAAATGACTGTAAAAGTCTTATATAAGTGTTATAATGAAGACAACACATGATGTAAGTGTCTATATTAGCTAAATTAGCCTACTATCTAAATGACTGTAAAAGTCTTATATAAGTGTTATAATGTAGGCAACACATGATGTAAGTGTCTATATTAGCTATATTTGCCTACTATCAAAATTACTTTAAAAGTCTTATATAAGTGTTATAATGAAGACAACACATGATGTAAGTGTCTATATTAGCTATATTAGCCTATTATCAAAATGACTTTAAATGTCTTATATATGTGTTATAATGAATGCAACACATCATGTGTTTGTATTAGCCTACTATCAAAATGACTTTAAAAGTCTTATATAAGTGTTATAATCAAGACAACACATGATGTAATTGTCTAAATTAGCTATATTAGCCTACTATCAAAATGACTTTAAATGTCTTATATAAGTGTTATAATGAAGACAACACATCATGTGTTTATATTAGCCTACTATCAAGATGACTTTAAAAGCCCTATAAAAAGTGTTATAATCAAGGCAACACGTGATGTAAGTGTTTATATTAGCTATATTAGCCTACTATCAAAATTACTTTAAAAGTCTTATACAACTGTTGTAATGAAGGCAACACATAATGTAAGTGTCTATATTAGCTCAAATAACCTACTATGTAAATGACTTTAAAAGTCTTATATAAGTGTTATAATGAAAACAACACATGATGTAAGTGTCTATATTAGCTATATTAGCCTACTATCAAAATGACTTTAAAAGTCTTGTATACGTGTTATAATGAAGGCAACACATGATGTAAGTGTCTATATTAGCCTACTATCAAAATTACTTTAAAGGTCTTATACAAGTGTTATAATGAAGACAACACATGACGTAAGTGTCTATATTAGCTATATTAGCCTACTATCAAAATGACTTTAAAAGTCTTATACAAGTGTTATAATGAAGACAACACATGACGTAAGTGTCTATATTAGCTATATTAGCCTACTATCAAAATGACTTTAAAAGTCTTATACAAGTGTTATAATGAAGGCAACACATAATGTAAGTGTCTATATTAGCTATATTAGCCTACTATCAAAATGACTTTAAAAGTCTTGTATACGTGTTATAATGAAGGCAACACATGATGTAAGTGTCTATATTAGCCTACTATCAAAATTACTTTAAAGGTCTTATATAAGTGTTATAATGAAGGCAACACATGATGTAAGTGTCTATATTAGCCTACTATCAAAATGACTTTAAAAGTCTTATACAAGTGTTATAATGAAGACAACACATGACGTAAGTGTCTATATTAGCTATATTAGCCTACTATCAAAATGACTTTAAAAGTCTTATACAAGTGTTATAATGAAGACAACACATGACGTAAGTGTCTATATTAGCTATATTAGCCTACTATCAAAATGACTTTAAAAGTCTTATACAAGTGTTATAATGAAGGCAACACATAATGTATGTGTCTGTATTAGCTCAAATAACCTACTATGTAAATGACTTTAAAAGTCTTATATAAGTGTTATAATGAAAACAACACATGATGTAAGTGTCTATATTAGCTATATTAGCCTACTATCAAAATGACTTTAAAAGTCTTGTATACGTGTTATAATGAAGGCAACACATGATGTAAGTGTCTATATTAGCCTACTATCAAAATTACTTTAAAGGTCTTATATAAGTGTTATAATGAAGGCAACACATGATGTAAGTGTCTATATTAGCTATATTAGCCTACTATCAAAATGACTTTAAAAGTCTTATACAAGTGTTATAATGAAGACAACACATGACGTAAGTGTCTATATTAGCTATATTAGCCTACTATCAAAATGACTTTAAAAGTCTTATATAAGTGTTATAATGAAGACAACACATGATGAAAGTGTCTATATTAGCCTAATTAGCCTACAAACTTATACCTACAAACGAGGCATAATGATGCAATATGTACATAGATCTAGCCTAATTAGCATGTTAGCATCAATTAGCTTGCAGTCGTGCACTGACCAAATATGCCTGATTAGCACTCCAACAAGTCAACAACATCAACAAAGCTCACCTTTTGTGCATTCACGCACAGCATAAAACGTTTGGTGGACATAATGAGACAAAGAAGGAGTGGCATAAAACTCGTCGGAGAAAGTTGTACATGATGAGTTCAAGGACCGCTGAAATGAGTAGGAGAAAACAGTGCTTGCCAAATACTCTCATCAGTGAAGCATGTTTAGTGTGAACTTTGGGACTTTTTAACAATTAAGAAGGTTTCTGTCATCTTTGTTCTCATACAGAAACCATATTTAAACAAAATATATATATATTTTTTCATCTTTTTCTATTTTCACACATTTCGGGTTGCTGACAGCCGCACTAGTCGTTTGGCACCCGGGCCTGTTTAATGTTTGGGTCGATACAGTAATTTATTCATGATGATTAGAAAACGCTGACCTCTGACCTTGAGTGTGCTAAATGTGATTGGGAGTTATTTATGTGACATTAATTTAACAAGGAAAGGGCCGACCTTTGACCCCTGTGACTTAATGACTTGTGTCAGTGTTAATGAGTGCACAGGAAAAAAAAAGATGAAGTCATGTTTAAAGCCGCACCCGGAAAACACACCCGCTCCCTAATGCCGCAGGCTCCGCCCCCTTTTTAAAACAGGAAGTCAACACAATTCATGTTTGTATACTTAGTAAACACTAAGTGAGATACTATTTTATATATATATATATATATATATATATATATATATATATATATATATATATATATATATATATGTATGTATGTATATATATATATATATATATATATATATATATATGCAAGTAATATGGAATAATTTGAAAAGAAAGTTGTAGCATTATAAGAAAATAGTTGTCATTTTTACAAATGAAAAAAAATGGTTTCTTCCATCCATTTTCTACCGCAGCTTGGAAAAGATAATGTTACAAGGAAAATATTGCAATGTTGAAAAAAAAAAAATTCACAGTATGAGGAAAAATAAATAAATAAATAAAATGTACAAGAAAAAAAAGCCATAATATGATAAAAAGGGGTGAATGGATGAAAAATTAGTTGCAGTTTTACAAAATCAAATGGGAAATGTTAAATGTTAAAAAAAAAAAAATTCACAGTATTAGGAAAAATAAATAAATAAATAAAATGTACAAGAAAAAAAAGCCATAATATGATAAAAAGGGGTGAATGGATGAAAAATTAGTTGCAGTTTTACAAAATCAAATGGTAAATGTTAAATGTAAAAAAAAAAATTCACAGTATGAGGGGAAAAAAAAAAGAATAATAAAATGTTTAAGAAAAAAAAGCCATAATATAATAAAAAGGTGTGAATGAACGAAAAATTAGTTGCGGTTTTACAAAATAAAAGTTCCATTTTGGGAAAAAAAAATCATTAAATTGGCCAAGTATGTTTAACACAAAATGAGTTTGACTTGGTCGGCTGTCCTCTCTGGTTTAATGTAAAAATAAATGCTAACAATTAAAAAAAAATATAAACACGTAATTAAATAAAAATAATATATATATTTAAAAAAAAAAAAAAAACACTTTCCATTTAGCAAACAAGCTCAAAGTGCTACAGGTTATTAAATAATAAATAAATACAAATATAATGAAATAAATAAAAATAAAAACTAGAACTAGCACATATATATCTAAAAAAAAAGAAGGCGTTTTTAAAAAAAAGATGGGTTTTTAAGCCTTTTTTAAAAGCGTCCACAGTCTATGGTACCCTCAGGTGGTCAGGGAGAACGTTCCACAGACTGGGAGCGGCGGAGCTTTGTCCTCAGAGGTTGGAGGAGGTTAGCCTGTCTGGAACGCAGATGTCGTGTTGAGGATTTGGGGGTGAGCAGTTCTTTGAGGTAAAGGGGGGCATTTCCATGGAGGCACTGGTGGGTTAATAGGGAGACTTTGTATTCAATCCTGAGTGGAACAGGAAGCCAGTGAAGGGATTTGATGTGGTGGTATTTCTGCACTATCATCAGGATCCAAGCAGCACTATTCTGTAAGTTCTGCAAGCTTCTGGATGTTCTTGCTGGGGTTGCAGCTGAAAAGTATTTGTAAGAGTAACACAAATGTTCAGCAAGCTGGTGGTGAGTGCTTGAAGTGGCCCAGCAGTCAGTCAGAGCTTCTGAAATGCTGCATTGAGACAGGGCACTTGTTTTTTTTCTTCAGTGTAGTGTGCTACTACTTTTTTCCCCCGTGTTTGCTTTTCATCCATCGTCCGCTTGTAGTCATTGTGTATCTCCTTATGATTCTTGAAGAGTAGATCGATTAGCTCGTATTAAAGGAAGACGTCTTGGTTCCTCCTCGCATAACCAACTTTTTGCAGTCATTGCAAATTGCCAGTTTTTTTGTCCGTCAGACACACTTTAAAATAATAACAAACCATAGACATGGTGTCGTTAGTCAGTCACCAAGCTGGCTTGTTAGCTACGGCTACAGCACCAGCAACAACACACTCTTGTTGTTGTTATGCTCTGCTGGCGGCGGTTTGATGAGGTCATCAAGCGCACATTTTAAAGCATTTGTCAGCCAATATTATCGGACATCTCGAGTATATATTTTGTACAAGCATGTAGTTCCACATTATACTTTGTACAAACCCTGTTTCCATATGAGTTGGGAAATTGTGTTAGATGTAAATATAAACAGAATACAATGATTTGCAAATCATTTTCAACCCATATTCAGTTGAATGCACTACAAGACAAGATATTTCATATTCAAACTCATAAACTTTTTTTTTTTTTTGCAAATAATAATTAGAATTTCATGGCTGCAACACGTGCCAAAGTAGTTGGGAAAGGGCATGTTCACCACTGTGTTACATCACCTTTTCTTTTAACAACACTCAATAAATGTTTGGGAACTGAGGAAACTAATTGTTGACGCTTTGAAAGTGGAATTCTTTCCCATTCTTGTTTTATGTAGAGCTTCAGTCCTTCAACAGTCCGGGGTCTCCGCTGTCGTATTTTACGCTTCATAATGCGCCACACATTTTCCATGGGAGACAGGTCTGGACTGCAGGCGGGCCAGGAAAGTACCCGCACTCTTTTACTACAAATCCACGCTGTTGTAACACGTGCTGAATGTGGCTTGGCATTGTCTTGCTGAAATAAGCAGGGGCGTCCATGAAAAAAACGGCACTTAGATGGCAGCATATGTTGTTCCAAAAGCTGTATGTACCTTTCAGCATTAATGGTGCCTTCACAGATGTGTAAGTTACCCATGCCTTGGGCACTAATGCACCCCCATACCATCACAGATGCTGGCTTTTGAACTTTGCGTCGATAACCGTCTGGATCGTTCACTTCCCCTTTGGTCCGGATGACACAATGTCGAATACTTCCAAAAACAATTTGAAATGTGGACTCGTCAGACCACAGAACACTTTTCCACTTTGCATCAGTCCATCTTAGATGATCTCGGGCCCAGAGAAGCCGGCGCCGTTTCTGGATGTTGTTGATAAATGGCTTTCGCTTTGCATAGTAGAGCTTTAACTTGCACTTACAGATGTAGCGACAAACTGTATTTAGTGACAGTGGTTTTCTGAAGTGTTCCTGAGCCCATGTGGTGATATCCTTTAGAGATTGATGTCGGTTTTGGATACAGTGCCGTCTGAGGGATGGAAGGTCACGGTCATTCAATGTTGGTTTCCGGCCATGCCGCTTACGTGGAGTGATTTCTCCAGATTCTCTGAACCTTTTGATGATATTATGGAGCGTAGATGTTGAAATCTCAAAATTTCTTGCAATTGTACTTTGAGAAATGTTGTTTGTAAACTATTTGCTCACGCAGTTGTGGACAAAGGGGTGTATCTCGCCCCATCCTTTCTTGTGAAAGACTGAGCATTTTTTTGGGAAGCTGTTTTTATAGCCAATCATGGCACCCACCTGTTCCCAATTAGCCTGCACACCTGTAGGGATGTTCCAAATAAGTGTTTGATGAGCATTCCTCAACTTTATCAGTATTTATTGCCACCTTTCCCAACTTATTTTTCAAAACTTAATGATTATTTGCACACAAAAAAAAAATGTTTATGAGTTTGAACATCAAATATGTTGTCTTTGTAGCATATTCAACTGAATATGGCTTGAAAGGGATTTGCAAATCATTGTATTCTGTTTATATTTACATCTAACACAATTTTCCCAACTCATATGGAAACGGGGTTTGTACAACAAAAGGGGACAAAAGCTGACATTTGAGCATATGAGTGTATATTACAGTAATGCTGCTGCACAAGCCTTCTTATACTGCTTCCTGTCTGTGGTGTTTTGCCAAGTCGGCTGAAACCTTGCCCACTAGTCCTTGTGCATGACCCCTTAGGGTGTGTTATCGAGTGTGTGTGTGTGTGCGCAGAGATAGATGATTTGTGTGTCTATTTAGACATCTTGGATGATATCCCGGTCCTCAGAATCCCATTTCCCTCTCATACGGTCTGTCTTGTGCTGTGTTTGGAGATAGAGGGGGGGTGTCCTCAAGCGCGTCAATGCAGTCGGACGCGTCCGCCTGAAAGACGGCGAGACGGGACACCAATTACGATAAATCAACAGGGGATTGAAGCAATGCAAGTCCACTAAGCTTAACAATAAATAAAGGAAACACCCCTCGGGCAGAAGAAGCTTGTAGAGGAAATAAAAATAATAAGTGGGTGGGATGACAAAGAAGGTGGGGTGTAATGGCTGAATGGTGTATGGTCTAATTGGGAGTTAAGCTGGGCCAGTGCAATGCACAGCTGCACTATATTGATGTACACACACACACACACACACACACACACACACACACACACACACACACTCTAGTATGACTTACACTTTATTTATTGGTCAATCTGTGAATAAATAATCAGGAGTGTTAATCTTGAATTAGACAGGCCATCAAGTGCCTGGCGTTCAATCCCGACTGACAGGATGGTGCAGTGTCTCATCCTGCATCGTCACAACCAAGTCACCTTTCAATATTAATGACCGCACGCTGCAAAATCTAAATATTGGGTCCTAAAATATTGATTTAATTATGTAATGTACAACCTGACTGAGGTGAGGCATTGATAACCTTTTTATTTTATTTTATTTTTTTAACTTTCCGTATTTCCTTGAAATTCCGCCGGGGCGCTAATTAATTTAAAACCTCTTCTCACTCCGGCACTTACCAAAGGCATGCGGTAAATTTAGGCCTGCGTTTATAAATTTGAATGTGATGTAAGGATACCATCATGAAAAGCACATTTAATAAATAAAAAAACTTATAAATGAAGTCCATGCGCAGCTCCTTCTGATCAAAAGCATCGATAACTTGTTTATAGAAGTCTTCCTTATCTTTCTTCAGTTTTAAAAGTCTCTCTGTCTCGATGGAGATCTTCCTTTATGACCTCCTGCTTCGATTGAAAGTCCATCTTAGAAAACTGTTTTATTTTAGATATGTAATCCTCCATGTTAAAAGTGCAAGGGAGAGGAAAAAATAAACCCTTGCTGCTTGTTGTCACTTCTTCTGCAGCCGAGTAGTCGCAAGAAGGATCACTAGCGCCCTCTACCACCAGGAGGCGGGAGTCATTTAATGACTCGTATTTGACACACGCAACTACGGTATATTAATAAAACATAGCTGCTTACTGTTCTTTTTAGCATATTCAATAGCTTGGACCTTAAATCCTACTGAATAGCTCTTAATCTTCTTCCCTTTATGCGATTTCAAATGATTGAAATCAGCCTCGTCCATTTTGAAAATGATGACAGGTGAAGTGTCACTCGTGACGTGACGAGTTTGACCCGGTGGAAATTCTAGGCAGGCGCATACCATACCCGGCGGCAATTCAAGGAAATACGGTAAATTCAGATGGTCTAATGCAAACCTGGGCAAATTTAGACCACATGCCCGCCGGACATTCCCAAATCATTTTTTTTTTTTAGATCTTTAAGATGTAAAGTGTAGCTGCCATTATGATGTGCACTCATGTTTTATAATGACTGGAAGTCTTCAACTGTACTAAGTATTTTAATACTTGGAATTTGCGCTTATGGATTATATACTAGTTACTGTGGTCATCTAATTAGTTACTGTGGTCATCTAATTAGTTACTATGGTCATCTAATTAGTTACTATAGTCTATTTAGTTACTATGGTCATTAATTAGTTACTATGGTCATCTAATTAATTACTATGGTCATCTAATTAGTTGCGATGGTCATCTAATAAGTTGCTATTATCATCTAATTAGTTGCTATGGTCATGTAATTAGTTACTATGGCCATCCAATTAGTTGCGATGGTCATCTAATAAGTTGCTATTATCATCTAATTAGTTGCTATGGTCATGTAATTAGTTACTATGGTCATCCAATTAGTTGTTATTGTCATCTAATTAGTTGTTATTGTCATCTAATTTGTTGCTATTGTCATCTAATTAGTTGCTATGGTCATCTAATTAATTACTATGGTCATCTAATTAGTTGCGATGGTCATCTAATAAGTTGCTATTATCATCTAATTAGTTGCTATGGTCATGTAATTAGTTACTATGGTCATCCAATTAGTTGTTATTGTCATCTAATTAGTTGTTATTGTCATCTAATTAGTTGCTATTGTCATCTAATTAGTTGCTATTATCATCTAATTAGTTGCTATGGTCATGTAATTAGTTGCTATGGTCATCTAATTAGTTGCTATTGTCATCTAATTATTTGCTATTATCATCTAATTAGTTGCCATGGTCATGTAATTAGTTGCTATGGTCATCTAATTAGTTGCTATTGTCATGTAATTAGTTGCTATTGTCATGTAATTAGTTGCTATGGTCATGGAATTAGTTGCTATGGTCATGTAATTAGTTGCTATGGTCATCTAATTAGTTGCTATTGTCATGTAATTAGTTGCTATTGTCATCTAATTAGTTGCTATGGTCATGTAATTAGTTGCTATTGTCATCTAATTAGTTGCTATTGTCATCTAATTAGTTGCTATGGTCATGTAATTAGTTGCTATGGTCATCTAATTAGTTGCGATGGTCATCTAATAAGTTGCTATTATCATCTAATTAGTTGCTATGGTCATGTAATTAGTTACTATGGTCATCCAATTAGTTACTATGGTCATGTAATTAGTTGCTATTGTCATCTAATTAGTTACTATGGTCATCTAATTAGTTACTATGGTCATCCAATTAGTTGTTATTGTCATCTAATTAGTTGCTATTATCATCTAATTAGTTGCTATGGTCATGTAATTAGTTGCTATGGTCATCTAATTAGTTGCTATTGTCATCTAATTATTTGCTATTATCATCTAATTAGTTGCCATGGTCATGTAATTAGTTGCTATGGTCATGTAATTAGTTGCTATTGTCATGTAATTAGTTGCTATTGTCATGTAATTAGTTGCTATGGTCATCTAATTAGTTGCTATTGTCATCTAATTAGTTGCTATTATCATCTAATTAGTTGCTATGGTCATGTAATTAGTTGCTATGGTCATCTAATTAGTTGCTATTGTCATCTAATTATTTGCTATTATCATCTAATTAGTTGCCATGGTCATGTAATTAGTTGCTATGGTCATGTAATTAGTTGCTATTGTCATGTAATTAGTTGCTATTGTCATGTAATTAGTTGCTATGGTCATGTAATTAGTTGCTATGGTCATGTAATTAGTTGCTATGGTCATCTAATTAGTTGCTATTGTCATGTAATTAGTTGCTATTGTCATCTAATTAGTTGCTATGGTCATGTAATTAGTTGCTATTGTCATCTAATTAGTTGCTATTGTCATGTAATTAGTTGCTATTGTCATCTAATTAGTTGCTATGGTCATGTAATTAGTTGCTATGGTCATCTAATTAGTTGCTATGGTCATCTAATGAGTTACTATAGCAGCGGTCGGCAACCAGCGACTCCGGAGCCACATGCGGCTCTTTGATCTCTCTGATGTGGCTCAGCAGCACACTTGCCGACCCAGATTTCAGTACCTGTCCCGGGATATTCATTCTTTGATCTGAAGGAGCGCCGTGGTCACAGTGCCTTTAAACTTCCTTTAAAACATGTCATCGCGTCCACTATTTTCACCACGCTAACTGCGTGCCGGCCAGCTGGTCACATGTAGAATGCGACCTCTGTTTCTACACGTAAGTGACTGCAAGGCATACTTGTTCAACAGCCATACAGGTTACACTGGCCCCTGACTCCAAATAATTGCCCAGGTCTGGTCTAATGGTGCATGTGTCAAATTCAAGGCCCGGGGGCCAGATCTGGTCCGCCACATCATTGTATGAGGCCCGTCCAAGCCCCGGTAAAGTGTGTGTTGATAAAATACTTCATTTTTTTTTCACTGAATGAAAATAATTATTTCAATTTTGACATGATTTTTAAACGTTATTATCCAATCATGTCAATCATTACATTATTAAGTAGTGTAATACAAAAATATATTAGTATTTTACAATGTACTGCTTTTATATTTCCTGTATTTTGTATTATTACTTTGAACTGTTTTATATTTTATTTATTTCATCCTGTAAAGCGTCTTTGAGTACTCTGAAAAGCGCTATAACAATTAAAATGTAATATTATTATTATAAAAATAAAAAGTGCAACATTTGCTTGTCACTTTTTTGTATGAATTGCACTAATAATCAAGTTCATAATGTAAAAATATGTAATAATAATGTAATAATATGTAAAAATATATATATATTTTTTTAAAAACTGAAAAAAAACTTTAATTTTTTTCAGATATAGCCCGCCACGTCATTTTATTTGGCCCGCCAAAAGTGTGTGTTGATAAAATACTTAATTTAATTATAATATTTAATAATAATGCAGTAGGAGGCCACGGGGAAGACCCAGGACACTATGTCTCCCGGCTGGCCTGGGAACGCCTCGGGATCCCCCGGGAAGAGCTGGACAAAGTAGCTGGGGAGAGGGAAGTCTGGGTTTCCCTGCTTAGGCTGTTGCCCCCGCGACCCGAACTCTGATAAGCTGGAATAATAATGCAATATGTAATAATAATGTAATTATATGTAATAATATAAATATATATATTTTTAAAAATAAATAAACCTTTCATTTTTTTCAGGTCTGGCCCACCACGTCATTGTAAAAAAAAAAAAAGTGTGTGTTGATAAAATATTTCATTTTTATTACTGAATGATAATAATTGCGTTATTTAATCATGCCAATTATTACATTATTATATAGTCCATCCATCCATCCATTTCTACCGCTTATTCCCTTTTGGGGTCGCTGGCGCCTATGTTAGTCCATCCATCCATCTTCTTCCGCTTATCCGAGGTCAGGTGGCGGGGGCAACAGCCTAAGCAGGGAAACCCAGACTTACTAACAAAATATGTTAGTAAAGATAAAAAATGAAAAGTTGAATATTTGCTTGTCACCTTTAGGTAGGAATTGCACAGGGAGAAAAATGTAATAATCAAGTTCTTAATGTAATATTATGGAATAATAATGTAATATTCCAAAGACTTGCACCTGGGGATAGGCCCCTCCCACCTCCAAAGACATGCACCTGGGGATAGGCCCCTCCCACCTCCAAAGACATGCACCTGGGGATAGGCCCCTCCCACCTCCAAAGACATGCACCTGGGGATAGGCCCCTCCCACCTCCAAAGACATGCACCTGGGGATAGGCCCCTCCCACCTCCAAAGACATGCACCTGGGGATAGGTTGATTGGCAACACTAAATGGTCCCTAGTGTGTGAATGTTGTCTGTCTATCTGTGTTGGCCCTGCGATGAGGTGGCGACTTGTCCAGGGTGTACCCTGCCTTCCGCCCGATTGTAGCTGAGATAGGCGCCAGCGCCCCCCGCGACCCCGAAAGGGAATAAGCGGTAGAAAATGGATGGATGGATGGATGTAATATGTAATAATGTAATACTATGTAATAGGGATGCACCGAAATTAAAAAGTGTGTGTTGATAAAATACTTCCATTTCCGCTCCATTCGCTTTGCACCTGGGGAAAACAAACCAAGTGAAGTGAATTATATTTATATAGCGCTTTTCTCTAGTGACTCAAAGCGCTTTACATAGTGAAACCCAATATCTAAGTTACATTTAAAGCAGTGTGGGTGGCACTGGGAGCAGGTGGGTAAAGTGCCTCGCCCAAGGACACGACGGCAGTGACTAGGATGGCGGAAGCGGGAATCGAACCTGCAACCCTCAAGTTGCTGGCACGGCCGCTCTACCAACCGATGTTCCAAAATATACAAAATAAATGGTAAATAGTAAACTAACCCTTTTTAAGGAGCCCAAAGCGCTTTGACAGGGACAAGCGGTAGAAAATGGATGGCTGTATACGTGAAGTGAAGTGAATTATATTTATATAGCGCTTTTCTCTAGTGACTCAAAGCGCTTTTACATAGTGAAACCCAATATCTAAGTGACATTTAAAGCAGTGTGGGTGGCACTGGGAGCAGGTGGGTAAAGTGTCTTGCCCAAGGACACGACAGCAGTGACTAGGATGGCGGAAGCGGGGATCGAACCTGCAACCCTCAAGTTGCTGGCACGGCCGCTCTACCAACCGATGTTCCAAAATATACAAAATAAATGGTAAATAGTAAATGGGTTGTACTTGTATAGCGCATTTTTAACCCTTTTTAAGGAGCCCAAAGCGCTTTGACAGGGACAAGCGGTAGAAAATGGATGGCTGTATAAGTGAAGTGAAGTGAATTATATTTATATAGCGCTTTTCTCTAGTGACTCAAAGCGCTTTACATAGTGAAACCCAATATCTAAGTTACATTTAAAACCAGTGTGGGTGGCACTGGGAGCAGGTGGGTAAAGTGTCTTGCCCAAGGACACGACGGCAGTGACTAGGATGGCGGAAGCGGGAATCGAACCTGCAACCCTCAAGTTGCTGGCACGGCCGCTCTACCAACCGATGTTCCAAAATATACAAAATAAATGGTAAATAGTAAACTAACCCTTTTTAAGGAGCCCAAAGCGCTTTGACAGGGACAAGCGGTAGAAAATGGATGGCTGTATAAGTGAAGTGAAGTGAATTATATTTATATAGCGCTTTTCTCTAGTGACTCAAAGCGCTTTTACATAGTGAAACCCAATATCTAAGTTACATTTAAAGCAGTGTGGGTGGCACTGGGAGCAGGTGGGTAAAGTGTCTTGCCCAAGGACACGACGGCAGTGACTAGGATGGCGGACGCGGGAATCGAACCTGCAACCCTCAAGTTGCTGGCACGGCCGCTCTACCAACCGATGTTCCAAAATATACAAAATAAATGGTAAATAGTAAATGGGTTGTACTTGTATAGCGCATTTTTAACCCTTTTTAAGGAGCCCAAAGCGCTTTGACAGGGACAAGCGGTAGAAAATGGATGGCTGTATAAGTGAAGTGAAGTGAATTATATTTATATAGCGCTTTTCTCTAGTGACTCAAAGCGCTTTACATAGTGAAACCCAATATCTAAGTTACATTTAAAACCAGTGTGGGTGGCACTGGGAGCAGGTGGGTAAAGTGTCTTGCCCAAGGACACGACGGCAGTGACTAGGATGGCGGAAGCGGGAATCGAACCTGCAACCCTCAAGTTGCTGGCACGGCCGCTCTACCAACCGATGTTCCAAAATATACAAAATAAATGGTAAATAGTAAACTAACCCTTTTTAAGGAGCCCAAAGCGCTTTGACAGGGACAAGCGGTAGAAAATGGATGGCTGTATAAGTGAAGTGAAGTGAATTATATTTATATAGCGCTTTTCTCTAGTGACTCAAAGCGCTTTTACATAGTGAAACCCAATATCTAAGTTACATTTAAAGCAGTGTGGGTGGCACTGGGAGCAGGTGGGTAAAGTGTCTTGCCCAAGGACACGACGGCAGTGACTAGGATGGCGGACGCGGGAATCGAACCTGCAACCCTCAAGTTGCTGGCACGGCCGCTCTACCAACCGATGTTCCAAAATATACAAAATAAATGGTAAATAGTAAACTAACCCTTTTTAAGGAGCCCAAAGCGCTTTGACAGGGACAAGCGGTAAAAAATGGATGGCTGTATAAGTGAAGTGAAGTGAATTATATTTATATAGCGCTTTTCTCAAGTGACTCAAAGCGCTTTACATAGTGAAACCCAATATCTAAGTTACATTTAAACCAGTGTGGGTGGCACTGGGAGCAGGTGGGTAAAGTGTCTTGCCCAAGGACACAACGGCAGTGACTAGGATGGCGGAAGCGGGAATCGAACCTGCAACCCTCAAGTTGCTGGCACGGCCACTCTACCAACCGATGTTCCAAAATATACAAAATAAATGGTAAATAGTAAACTAACCCTTTTTAAGGAGCCCAAAGCGCTTTGACAGGGACAAGCGGTAGAAAATGGATGGCTGTATAAGTGAAGTGAAGTGAATTATATTTATATAGCGCTTTTCTCTAGTGACTCAAAGCGCTTTACATAGTGAAACCCAATATCGAAGTTACATTTAAAACCAGTGTGGGTGGCACTGGGCGCAGGTGGGTAAAGTGTCTTGCCCAAGGACACGACGGCAGTGACTAGGATGGCGGACGCGGGAATCGAACCTGCAACCCTCAAGTTGCTGGCACGGCCGCTCTACCAACCGATGTTCCAAAATATACAAAATAAATGGTAAATAGTAAACTAACCCTTTTTAAGGAGCCCAAAGCGCTTGGACAGGGACAAGCGGTAGAAAATGGATGGCTGTATAAGTGAAGTGAAGTGAATTATATTTATATAGCGCTTTTCTCAAGTGACTCAAAGCGCTTTACATAGTGAAACCCAATATCTAAGTTACATTTAAAGCAGTGTGGGTGGCACTGGGAGCAGGTGGGTAAAGTGTCTTGCCCAAGGACACGACGGCAGTGACTAGGATGGCGGATGCGGGAATCGAACCTGCAACCCTCAAGTTGCTGACACGGCCACTCTACCAACCCATGTTCCAAAATATACAAAATAAATGGTAAATAGTAAACTAACCCTTTTTAAGGAGCCCAAAGCGCTTTGACAGGGACAAGCGGTAGAAAATGGATGGCTGTATAAGTGAAGTGAAGTGAATTATATTTATATAGCGCTTTTCTCTAGTGACTCAAAGCGCTTTTACATAGTGAAACCCAATATCTAAGTTACATTTAAAGCAGTGTGGGTGGCACTGGGAGCAGGTGGGTAAAGTGTCTTGCCCAAGGACACGACGGCAGTGACTAGGATGGCGGACGCGGGAATCGAACCTGCAACCCTCAAGTTGCTGGCACGGCCGCTCTACCAACCGATGTTCCAAAATATACAAAATAAATGGTAAATAGTAAACTAACCCTTTTTAAGGAGCCCAAAGCGCTTTGACAGGGACAAGCGGTAAAAAATGGATGGCTGTATAAGTGAAGTGAAGTGAATTATATTTATATAGCGCTTTTCTCAAGTGACTCAAAGCGCTTTACATAGTGAAACCCAATATCTAAGTTACATTTAAACCAGTGTGGGTGGCACTGGGAGCAGGTGGGTAAAGTGTCTTGCCCAAGGACACGACAGCAGTGACTAGGATGGCGGAAGCGGGGATCGAACCTGCAACCCTCAAGTTGCTGGCACGGCCGCTCTACCAACCGATGTTCCAAAATATACAAAATAAATGGTAAATAGTAAACTAACCCTTTTTAAGGAGCCCAAAGCGCTTGGACAGGGACAAGCGGTAGAAAATGGATGGCTGTATAAGTGAAGTGAAGTGAATTATATTTATATAGCGCTTTTCTCAAGTGACTCAAAGCGCTTTACATAGTGAAACCCAATATCTAAGTTACATTTAAAGCAGTGTGGGTGGCACTGGGAGCAGGTGGGTAAAGTGTCTTGCCCAAGGACACGACGGCAGTGACTAGGATGGCGGATGCGGGAATCGAACCTGCAACCCTCAAGTTGCTGACACGGCCACTCTACCAACCCATGTTCCAAAATATACAAAATAAATGGTAAATAGTAAACTAACCCTTTTTAAGGAGCCCAAAGCGCTTTGACAGGGACAAGCGGTAGAAAATGGATGGCTGTATAAGTGAAGTGAAGTGAATTATATTTATATAGCGCTTTTCTCTAGTGACTCAAAGCGCTTTTACATAGTGAAACCCAATATCTAAGTTACATTTAAAGCAGTGTGGGTGGCACTGGGAGCAGGTGGGTAAAGTGTCTTGCCCAAGGACACGACGGCAGTGACTAGGATGGCGGACGCGGGAATCGAACCTGCAACCCTCAAGTTGCTGGCACGGCCGCTCTACCAACCGATGTTCCAAAATATACAAAATAAATGGTAAATAGTAAACTAACCCTTTTTAAGGAGCCCAAAGCGCTTTGACAGGGACAAGCGGTAAAAAATGGATGGCTGTATAAGTGAAGTGAAGTGAATTATATTTATATAGCGCTTTTCTCAAGTGACTCAAAGCGCTTTACATAGTGAAACCCAATATCTAAGTTACATTTAAACCAGTGTGGGTGGCACTGGGAGCAGGTGGGTAAAGTGTCTTGCCCAAGGACACAACGGCAGTGACTAGGATGGCGGAAGCGGGAATCGAACCTGCAACCCTCAAGTTGCTGGCACGGCCACTCTACCAACCGATGTTCCAAAATATACAAAATAAATGGTAAATAGTAAACTAACCCTTTTTAAGGAGCCCAAAGCGCTTTGACAGGGACAAGCGGTAGAAAATGGATGGCTGTATAAGTGAAGTGAATTATATTTATATAGCGCTTTTCTCTAGTGACTCAAAGCGCTTTACATAATGAAACCCAATATCTAAGTTACATTTAAAGCAGTGTGGGTGGCACTGGGAGCAGGTGGGTAACGTGTCTTGCCCAAGGACACGACGGCAGTGACTAGGATGGCGGACGCGGGAATCGAACCTGCAACCCTCAAGTTGCTGGCACGGCCGCTCTACCAACCGAGCTATACCAACCAAGACCAAGCCTGACAGTTCCCCTTTAAAACCCAAATATGCCCCCCGGCAGACCGAGAATGACGTCATCTCACTACCTTGTTAGTCCAATCAAGGCGGAACCTCAGCGATCAGGTGTGGCGCACATCTGCTCGTTACGCCGCCGGCGGCCTTTCCCACTCGAGACACGGAACACGACGGCGGTCCGACTGGAAACCATCAATCATCTGCGTTTTTTTTTGTTTTTTTTTCTCTCCCGCCGTTTAAGCAGACCGCCCGTTCGCCGCGCCGCTTCAATCATCATCTGCCAGCCTAAATGCTAGCGCTAATTAGCATCCCCATGCTAAATTACCCCCCCCCCCCCCCCCCCCCCGCCCCCCCGTTCCGTGTTCCCTGATTAGGCTTAATGGCTCCGACAGGCGACTCGGAGTGTCTGCCACACCTCGGGAGTCTGGAGGAGATGGTCCACCCCTGGCACGCTGGAAAAGAGAAGGTATGCAAAAGTGAGCAGGGTTTTAAACGGAGGCCCTTGCACCTGGTTGCCGTGGTTACCGGGACGTCGCCACGCTGCTGTCACTCAGACGATGTCTTCCAGCATAGCAGGGAATGGATTTTCTCCCAAGCAGGCAAATGATGAAACGGCGTGAAAGCGTTCACACCTCAAACATCCACGCACCTAAACAGTCATTCCGTTTTACTCGCCGCGCCTTATTTCTGTGCCACGTTCCCCAAATCCGGGGTACTCCAGGCCGTGGAATGTTCCGTTTCATCTCGGCCGACGTACCACCGAGGACCGGACCCAATGGAGCGAATAAAAGGTTGTTTTTTTTTAAGGTCCGCCAGGCCCATTGCAAAGGACTCCATAGGAGTCCTTTGCAATGGGCCAAGGACCCTATTGAAACTGGTGTGTTTTATTATTATTCCGCACCTACGCGCTGTAATTTGACCCCCTTAACATGCTTCAAAACTCACCAAATTTGACACACACATCGGTATGGCATGCCTTCCCAACTTATTAAGCAACCAAACCCCAAAATTTAAAATTGCGCGCTAGCGCCCCCTAGGACGAAAAAAAAAAACAGACTGCTTGTAACTTCCGTTAGGAAAGTCGTAGAGACATGAAACAAACACCTCTATGTAGGACTGACTTAGACCTAGATTTTAAAATTTTACTTTCTAGGTCGAAAATCAACAAAAACTTTGCAAAAACCCATTCAAAGCAAAATTTTCGCAAAAAATGCTATTTTTGCCTCTTTGAGCTGTGATTTGACCCCCTTAAAATGCTTCAAAACTCACCAAACTTGACACACACATCAGGACTGGCAAAAATTGCGATCTAATTAAAAAACCAAATCCCAATACTTAAAATTGCGCCCTAGTTAGGGTCCGCCAGGCCCATTGCAAAAGGACTCCTGTGGAGTCCTTTTGCAATGGGCCAAGGACCCTATTGAGACTGCTGTGTTTTATTATTATTCCGCACCTATGTGCTGTAATTTGACCCCCTTAACATGCTTCAAAACTCACCAAATTTGACACACACGTCGGTCTGGCATTCCTTCCCAACTTATTAAGCAACCAAACCCCAAAACTGAAAATTGCGCGCTGGCGCCCCCTAGGAAGACAAAAAAAAACAGACTGCTTGTAACTTCCGTTAGGAAAGTCGTAGAGACATGAAACAAAAACCTCTATGTAGGACTGACTTAGACCTAGATTTCATAATTTTACTTTCTAGGTCAAAAATCAACAAAAATTTTGCAGAAACCCATTCAAAGCAAAATTTTCGCAAAAAATGCTATTTTTGCCTCTTTGAGCTGTGATTTGACCCCCTTAAAATGCTTCAAACCTCACCAAACTTGGCACACACATCAGGACTGGCGAAAATTGCGATCTAATGAAAAAAACTAATCCCAATACTTAAAATTGCGCCCTAGCGCAATTTTGGAATAAAACACAGCAAAAACTGCTCCTAGGAAGAAAACACAAACAAAATTGCTTGTAACTTCCAGTAGGAATGCCAGAAAGACATGAAACAAAAACTTCTATGTAGGTCTCACTTAGACCTACATTTTAATAATTGACAACCTTCAGAAAAAATCAACAGGAAGTTGGCAATTACCCCTTCAAAATAAAAGTTTTGTGAAAACCCGTCACCTGTTTTCAAACGTAAACTCCTCCGAGTGCGTTTGTCGTTTCGGCTTCAAACTCGCACAGGAGAGAGATTGAACCCTTTTGATCAAAACTGTCCAACAAAGTTTTGATTGCTGCTCCGGTTTTGATTTTATGACCCTTGAAAGAACCACTGCGCTGATGCTGCTGCGCTGCTGTTGTCTCAAGATGGCTGCTTAAAATGCAGAGAAGGTAGGTACACTAGACAAAACTATTGGGACACTTAGGACTACCACTGGACAAAAGTATCGGGACACTTAGGACTAACACTGGGCAAAAGTATTGGGACACTTATGACTGTCACTGGGCAAAAGTATTGGGACACGTACGACTTACACTATGCAAAAGTATTGGGACACTTAGGACTAACATTGGACAATGAAAATGTGAAATGGATTTAAATCTTTTTTGTCCTCAAAATTCTACACACAATACCTTAAAATAATAGTAGCTACTATCCATCCATCTTCTAGCTCTTATCGGAGTTTGTGTCGCGGGGGAAGCAGCCAAAGGCGGACCCGACCAACGCTGCTTGCAGCTTTAATTTATTAATATTATTACATACTATTACATTATTACACTTTTCCCGGGCTTTGGCGGGCCACATACAAGGATGTGGTGGGCCAGATGGATCTGAAAAAAAAAATATTATTTTTTTTTTTTCAATTTTTTTGTTTTATATTATTACATATAATTACATGATTATTACATTACGAACTTGATTATTACATTTTTTTTTCCTGTGCAAGTCATACGTAAAAGTGACAAGCAAATATTCAACTTTTCATTTTTATCTTTACTGACATATTTTTGTAATACACTACATAATAATGTAATAATTGGCATGATTAGATGATAACGCAATTATTTTCATTCAGTAAAAAAAAAACTAATATTTTATCAAAACACTTTTTTTTACAATGACGTGGCGGGCCGGATCTGAAAAAAAATTAAAGGTTTCTTTCATTTTTTTTTCTATTATTACATTATTATTACATTTTTTTTATTTATTTTTTTATTTATTTATTGTTCTTCGGTCAATGGTCAACAAAGCAAACAAACAGTTGTACATTCATAGATTGAAAATAAAAAAATGTTGCAGACCTAAAGGTTTTATTTAGGCTGAAATTAAACATTTATTGCGCCTAACACATAAACAATTTTAAGTACAAAATAAACTTCCGAAAATTATAAAATGTCCTTTGCACAACTTATTATAAATACACATTATAAACAACATTATAAACAACATGAACTTTATTCATTGCATCATGAACTTGATTATTAGATTTATTTCGTTGTACAAATTAAATGTAAAGGTGAAAATTTAATTTCTGCTTGGGCGCTAATTAATTTAAAACCTCTTCTCACTCCGGCACTTACCAAAGGCATGCGGTAAAAGTAAGCATGCGCTAATTATTTAAAAACCTCTTCTCACTCCTGCGCTTACCAAAGGCATGCGGTAAAAGTAAGCATGCGCTAATTATTTAAAAACCTCTTTTCACTCCGGCACTTACCAAAGGCATGGGTATAAATTTGAGTGTGATGTAAGCTTGGACCTTAAATCCTACTGAATAGCTTTTAACCTTCTTCCCAATTTCAAATAATTTAAATCAGCCTCCTCCATTTTGAAAATGATGACAGGTGAAGTGTCACTCGTGACGTGACGAGTTTGACCCGGTGGTAATTCAAGGCAGGCGCGTACTATATACCCTGCGGCAATTCAAGAAAATACGCTATTCAACTTTGTATTTTTATCTTTACTAACATATTTTTGTAATAAACTACATCCATCCATCCATTTTCTACGGCGTATTCCCTTTGGGGTTGCGGGGGGGCGCTGCTGCCTATCTCAGCTACAATCGGGCTTTGTTCTTGCGATTGTAACATTTCCTTGTGTCTGCTCTTAGTGCTCGACTACATGTTTCCTCGCCAAGTGCAGCTATGGCATTGGACCCATGGTACCATTTGCTTTGACGTAGTACCGATGGAATCCGGTCAGTACCTGTATGCCGTGTGGGTTCCCAGGACCAGGCTTCACGGTGGCAGAGGGGTTTGTGCGTCTGCCTCACAATACGAAGGTCCTGCAGTCCTGGGTTCAATTCCAGGCTGAGGATCTTTCTGTGTGGAGTTTGCATGTTCTCCCCGTGACTGCGTGGGTTCTACTACGGGTACTCCGGCTTCCTCCCACCTCCAAAGACATGCACCTGGGGATAGGCCCCTCCCACTTCCAAAGACATGCACCTGGGGATAGGCCTCTCCCACCTCCAAAGACGATCACCTGGGGATAGGCCCCTCCCACCTCCAAAGACATGCACCTGGGGATAGGCCCCTCCCACTTCCAAAGACATGCACTTTGGGATAGGCCCCTCCCACTTCCAAAGACATGCACCTGGGGATAGGTTGATTGGCAACACTAAATGGTCCCTAGTGTGTGAATGTGAGTGTGAATGTTGTCTGTCTATCTGTGTTGGCCCTGCGATGAGGTGGCGACTTGTCCAGGGTGTACCCCGCCTTCCACCCGATTGTAGCTGACATAGGCGCCAGCGCCCCCCGCGACCCCGAAAGGGAATAAGCGTTAGAAAATGGATGGATGGGTTCCCAGGACCATCAAGGAAGGACATTTTGCTCTCGGGCACGTTTGACTCTCTATTTTGCAATAAATTTTTTTCTGCAGCTCGGATCGCTTTTCAGGTTCTTCGCCGCTGCTCGCTCCTCGGTCGCTTTCCACCTGGCCGCATCGTCGTCTCTCGTGTGCTGCTCTCGCTACTCCTGTGCTGTCTCTGCTGCAGACACTCCACCCCCTTCTGCCACGATCCCACTTCCTTCTCCCCTTTTATACAGCCAGAGGAAATAAGATGATTGTGTACCGGTGTGCGATTGCGGCGGCGTCGCTCCCGGCACGCCCCGCCGCATTCTCCGCCTCCTTGCCGCCATCTTGGGAAGGGCCACCGTCTGCTGCACCTCTCCACTCCATAAAAGCACCAAACTCGGTACCCATCCTTAACGTTGGAATTTAGACAACTGACCTTCAATGTGTATATTTGTCCACAAGATGGCACTATTTTTTTTCTCCCTAATGTAAACACGCACTACTGTACAACCTTACATTTTCAGCTATGCCTCGATACGGAAAGGCGTGTTTACGCGTGGGAGAATGTTGTTATTAAATGTAGTTTACAGAACTGTCGAGCTCATATAAGATCCCACCCAAATAAATATTTGATAAGTATAATTATATTTACTCTCGGAGGTTTTTATGGCTCTTTGCAACCGGAGGGACCAGCGAGGCGGCTCAGGGGCTAATTGTTGGCAGCCTACCGCGAATGGACCATTGCGGTTGTGGGTTCAACTCCCGGGTGGGCTATCGCTTCTTATGTATTACCCCGCCCCCGTGTCCTTGAACGGAGCATTATCTCGGATGTCCCGCTGGAGGAATACGCAGCGGGTGTGTTGGCACGCTTATGAATCTTTGATAAGTCGCCATGCTTCCTGGTGTGTTGTGAGACTAAAAGGGGGGTTCAACCTACGCCTGTGATGAGGATGTTAGTCCCGTTATAAAAGCCAACTTTGAGTATTTACTAATTGTACATTTTTGATGGCACCAAGGTGGGTGGCACTATCTGGTTTGCATGCACAAATCTCTGCACCGTTGAATATAAGACCACAAAGTCTTTATACACCTGACAATTGTATATCATTGAAGTACTTTTTTTGGTGTAATGCGGGGGTGTCCTAACTTTTTCCACTGAGGTCGCTGCGGGCTCTCCACCTCCTTCTGCCTCGTCCTGTCCTCCTTCTCCCCTTTTAAACGCTGAGAGGAGATCCGTTAATTGTCTCCCGGTGTGCGAGCCACGCACCTGATCTCGCTTGTAACGTTGCTCCCGGCACGCCCCGCCTCTCCGCTCTCTCGTGGTCTCCGCCTCCTTGCCGCCATCTTGGGCCGGGCTCCAGCGTGTCCTGCCCCGCTGCTCGTTCGCCGTGTTTGTTATTTTTTTTAAAGACTGAAGTTGATTGAGATATCTCATCAATCAATCAATCACTGTTTATTTATATAGCAGGGAGAATTCACATCCAGTGGGACGCCAGTGACAATGCTGACTATGAGAAACCTTGGAGAGGACCTCAGATGTGGGCAACCCCCCCACTCTAGGGGACCGAAAGCAATGGATGTCGAGCGGGTCTAACATGATACTGTGAAAGTTCAATCCATAGTGGCTCCAACACAGCCGCGAGAGTTCAGTTCAAAGCGGATCCAAGACAGCAGCGAGAGTCCCGTCCACAGGAAACCATCTCAAGCGGAGGCGGATCAGCAGCGTAGAGATGTCCCCAACCGATACAGGCGAGCGGTCCATCCTGGGTCTCGACTCTGGACAGCCAGTACTTCATCCATGGTCATCACAAGGGAGGGGGGGATTTAAAGAAAAGAAGCGGCAGATCAACTGGTCTAAAAAGGAGGTCTATTTAAAGGCTAGAGTATACAGATGAGTTTTAAGGTGAGACTTAAATGCTTCTACTGAGGTAGCATCTCGAACTGTTACCGGGAGGGCATTCCAGAGTACTGGAGCCCGAACGGAAAACGCTCTATAGCCCGCAGACTTTTTTTGGGCTCTAGGAATCACTAATAAGTCGGAGTCTTTTGAAGGCAGATTTCTTGCCGGGACATATGGTACAATACAATCGGCAAGATAGGATGGAGCTAGACCGTGTAGTATTTTACACCTAAGTAGTAAAACCTTAAAGTCACATCTTAAGTGCACAGGAAGCCAGTGCAGGTGAGCCAGTATAGGTATATATATGTATGTATATATGTATATAAAGGTATATACAGTATAGGTATATATGTATGTATATATGTATATAAAGGTATATACAGTATAGGTATATATGTATGTATATATTTATATAAAGGTATATACAGTGTAGGCGTAACATGATCAAACTTTCTTGTTCTTGTCAAAAGTCTAGCAGCCGCATTTTGTACCAACTGTAATCTTTTAATGCTAGACATGGGGAGACCCGAAAATAATATGTTACAGTAATCGAGACGAGGCGTAACAAACGCATGGATAATGATCTCAGCGTCTTTAGTGGACAAAATGGAGCGAATTTTAGCGATATTACGGAGATGAAAGAAGGCCGTTTTAGTAACGCTTTTAATGTGTGACTCAAAGGAGAGAGTTGGGTCGAAGATAATACCCAGATTCTTTACCGAGTCACCTTGTTTTATTATTTGGTTGTCAAATGTTAAAGTTGTATTATTAATTAGAGGTCGGTGTCTAGCAGGACCGATAATCAGCATTTCCGTTTTTTGGGGCGTTAAGTTGCAAAACATTAGCGGACATCCCTTGTTTAATGGATGTCCGCTAATTGTTATTAAATACATCACAGGCCAAAAGTTTGGACACACCTTCTCATTCAATCTTTATTTTCATGACTATTTACCTTGTAGATTGTCACATCAAAACTATGAATGAACACATGTGGAGTTATGTACTTAACAAACAAACAAAAAAAAGGTTATATTCTGGTTCCTTCAAAATAGCCACCCTTTGCACTGACTACTGCTTTTGCACACTCTTGGCATTCTCCCCTATGAGCTTCAAGAGGTAGACACCTGGAATTAGGTTTTCACTTCACAGGTGTGGCTTGAAGCTCCTGGAGAGAATTCATTACTTCATTACACAAGGTCAAATAGGTGGTTTGCACTTAAGGGCGGGGCGAAAAAAATCTGTTAGTTTGCAATCTACCAGCGTCTAAGAAAGAGTGTGTTTCTGCACACACACACACACACCCACACACACACACACACACACACACTCAGGCAACGTCCAGCAGTTTAGTGGCACAACTGTAGTGCTGATGAGCCAGTGTCAGGTGCCAGGGGCTTGATCCAAACTGGCTGAAGAGCCCAGACCCCCCCAACCCCTTTGCACACGTCACAATGGCCGTCTGTGCGGACACGGGAAGTGACGGCTGCGCCCGCAGGTCACATGACTGCTGTCCGCCGGGGTTCGATTCCTTTGTGTGTGTATTTTCTCGGGAGAGAGGTGGTCTTCTTTTCACGTGGAGTGGCTGCCATCCACCTGATGCACACACAAACACACACGCACACACACACACACACACGCGCACACACACTCTTTCAGACAGGCTTTACAAATAAAAATGGTGCCAAAGTGGGTTTTGGTGTGTGTGATTGCTACAGGGAGAGAGAGAGAGAAAAGAAAAGGGGCAGCTGCAGCGTTAAGCCTTTCTCAACTGTTCCTCTAGACCGCCCCATCTGTCCACCCATTTATTACACACACACACACACACACACACACACACACACACACACACACACATACACACACACACACATTTGTACAAACCCCGTTTCCATATGAGTTGGGAAATTGTGTTAGATGTAAATATAAACGTGCCAAAGTAGTTGGGAAAGGGCATGTTCACCACTGTGTTACATCACCTTTTCTTTTAGCAACACTCAATAAACGTTTGGGAACTGAGGAAACTAATTGTTGAAGCTTTGAAAGTGGAATTCTTTCCCATTCTTGTTTTATGTCGAGCTTCAGTCGTATTTTACGCTTCATAATGCGCCACACATTTTCCATGGGAGACAGGTCTGGACTGCAGGCGGGCCAGGAAAGTACCCGCACTCTTTTACTACGAAGCCCCGCTGTTGTAACACGTGGCTTGGCATGAAATAAGCAGGGGCGTCCATGATAACGTTGCTTGGACGGCAGCATATGTTGTTCCAAAACCTGTATGGACCATTCAGCATTAATGGTGCCTTCACAGATGTGTAAGTTACCCATACCTTGGGCACTAATGCACCCCCATACCATCACAGATGCTGGCTTTTCATCTTTGCGCCTAGAACAATCCGGATGGTTCTTTCCTCTTTGATCTGGACGACACCACGTCCGCAGTTTCCCCCCCCAAAAATAGAAATGTGGACTCGTCAGACCACAGAACACTTTTCCACTTTGCATCAGTCCATCTTAGATGAGCTGAGGCCGAGCGAAGCTGGTGGCGTTTCTGGGTGTTGTTGACTTTGCATAGTCGAGCTTTAAATTGCACTTACAGATGTAGCGACAAACTGTATGTAGTGACAGTGGTTTGCTGAAGTGTTCCTGACCCCATGTGGTGATATCCTTTAGAGATTGATATCGGGTTTTAATACAGTGATGTCTGAGGGATGGAAGGTCACGGTCATTCAATGTTGGTTTCCGGCCATGCCGCTTACGTGGACTGATTTCTGTAGATTCTCCAGATGAATTTCCCTCAAGGATCAATAAAGTACTTTCTATTCAATTCTATTCTCTGAGCCTTTTGATGATATTATGGAAAAAATTTGAAAAATGAGTTGGGATTTCATAAGAAAAAAGTACAATTTTGGCAGTATTATAATACAATTATTGTTGTTTTCTGACATGGGTAGCAGCAGTAATCATATTTATATTGTATTGTTCTTTGACAAATAAATTAGAATTAATATATTTAGAGCTCGATGTTATGGAGCTAATCGTTTAATTAGGGACCGAATGTCCCTTTGGGACAGAGGACACTATTGTATTTGTAGCGTTTTATTCTTTCTTTCTTTACTATTATTCCGCAGCTTTGAGCTGTAATTTTACCCCCTTTACATGTTTCAAAACTCACCAAATCATGCACGCACATCAGGACTAGCAAACATTGCGATTTAATCAAAAAACCTAACCCCAAAACTAAAAATTGTGCCTAAGCGCCCCCTAGGAAGAAAACACAGACATAACTGCCTGTAACTTCCATTAAGGATTGTGGTAGCGACATGAAACAAAAACCTCAATGTAGGTCTCACTTAGACCTAGATTTCATACACTGACATCCTTCAGCAAAAATCAACAGGAATTTTGCAATCCCCCTTCAAAACAAAAGTTTTGTAAAAACACTCACCTTTTCCTCTTTGAGCTGTAAATTGACCTCCTTAACATCCTTCAAAACTCACTAAAGTGGACACACACATCATAAATTGCGATTTAATCAAAAAACCTAACCCCAAAACAAAAAATTGTGCCTAAGCACCCCCTAGGAAGAAAACACAGACGTAACTGCCTGTAACTTCCAGTAGGAATGTCGTAGAGACATGGAACAAAAACCTCTATGTAGGTCTCACTTATACCTAGATTTCATGCACTGACGTCCTTCAGCAAAAATCAACAGGAAGTTTGCAATTCCCCCTTCAAAACAAAAGTTTTGTAAAAACACTCACCTTTGCCTCTTTGAGCTATAATTTGACCTCCTTAACGTGCTTCAAAACTCACTAAACTGGACACACACATCACAAATTGCGATTTAATCAAAAAACCTAACCCCAAAACTCAAAACTGTGCTCTAGTGCCCCCTAGGAAAAAAACACAGACAAAATTACTTCTAGGAAGAAACCAAAACTGCCTGCAACTTCCAGTAGGAATGTCGTGGAGACATGAAACAAAAACCTCTATGTAGGTCTCACTTAGACCTAGATTTCATACACTGACGTCCTTCAGCAAAAATCAACAGGAAGTTTGCAATTCCCCCTTCAAAACAAACATTTTGTAAAAACACTCACCTTTGCCTCTTTGAGCTATAATTTGACCTCCTTAACATGCTTCAAAACTCACTAAACTGGACACACACATCACAAATTGCGATTTAATAAAAAAAACCTAACCCCAAAACTCAAAACTGCGCTCTAGCGCCTCCTAGGAATAAAACACAGACAAAACTGCTTCTAGGAAGAAAGCACAGACAAAACTGCCTGTAACTTCCGGTAGGAATGTCGTAGAGACATGAAACAAAAACATCTATGTAGGTCTCACTTAGACCTACATTTCATACATCAACAAGCCCCATCAAAAATCAACAGGAAGTTTGCAATACCCCCTTCAAAACAAAAGTTTTGTAACAACACTCACCTTTCCCTTTTTGAGCTGTAAATTGACCTCCTTAACACCCTTCAAAACTCACTAAAGTGGACACACACATCATAAATTGCGATTTAATCAAAAAACCTAACCCCAAAACAAAAAATTGTGCCTAAGCGTCCCTTAGGAAGAAAACACAGACATAACTGCCTGTAACTTCCATTCAGGATTGTCGTAGAGACATGAAACAAAAACCTCTATGTAGGTCTCACTTAGACCTAGATTTCATACATTGACATCCTTCAGCAAAAATCAACAGGAAGTTTGCAATTCCCCTTTAAAACAAAAGTTTTAAAACACTCACCTTTGCCTCTTTGAGCTGTACATTGACCTCCATAACATCCTTCAAAACTCACAAAAGTGGACACACACATCATAAATTGCGATTTAATCAAAAAAACTAACCCCAAAACAAAAAATTGTGCCTAAGCACCCCCTAGGAAGAAAACACAGACATAACTGCCTGTAACTTCCAGTAGGAATGTCGTAGAGACATGGAACAAAAACCTCTATGTAGGTCTCACTTAGACCTAGATTTCATACACTGTCGTCTTCAGCAAAAATCAACAGGAAGTTTGCAATTCCCCCTTCAAAACAGAAATTTTGTAAAAACACTCACCTTTGCCTCTTTGAGCTATAATTTGACCGCCTTAACATGCTTCAAAACTCACCAAATTGGAAACACACAGACTAAACTGCTACTAGGAAGAAAACACATACAAAACTGCCTGTAACTTCCAGTAGGAATGTCGTAGAGACATGAAACAAAAACCTCTATGTAGGTCTTACTTAGACCTACATTTCATATATCAACAAGCCACAGCAAAAATCAACAGGAAGTTTGCAATACCCCCTTCAAAACAAAAGTTTTGTAAAAACACTCACCTTTGCCTCTTTGAGCTATAATTTGTCCTCCTTAACGTGCTTCAAAACTCACTCAACTGGACACACACATCACAAATCGCGATTTAATCAAAAAAACCTAACCCCAAAACTCAAAACTGCGCTCTAGCGCCCCATAGGAGTAAAACACAGACAAAGCTACTTCTAGGAAGAAAACTGCCTGTAACTTCCGGCAGGAATGTCGTAGAGACATGAAACAAAAACCTCTATGTAGGTCTCACTTAGACCTACATTTCAAATATCAACAAGCCCCAGCAAAAATCAACAGGAGGTTTGCAATTCCCCCTTCAAAACAAAAGTTTTGTAAAGATCGGCCACCTTTTTTCAAACATTATCTCCTCTGAGCGCGTTTGTCGTGTCGGCTTCAAACTACCACAGGAGAGAGATTGAACCCTTCTGAATAAAAGTTGATGAAATAGTTTTAATAATTATATTATATTTTTAAGTCACTTTTGTCTTACCTCATTTATTCATTCATTTTTTTTATTCATCTATTTATTATTATTTTAACATTAATGGTCCAGGAGGATAAGTGTATTATCCGCAGTGGGAAAGTCCATAAAAAACAACAACATCTCACCTCCCCAAAGTCCTCCAGGTACAAGGACTTGAGGCCATGACTCAGCAGAATTGATGTTGCCAACAAAAAAGGCGGCCGCAGGAACGCTAGCGGGTCAATCAAAAGTACTAGACAACCAAAATAAGGACGAGAGCATGAGTGCCGTGTCCTTGATTATGTTTATGATATTGATTGGCCTCTCGCCGCGAGGCGCCTGATTTGGCCTCTTGTGAGCGGCGTGATTGCATCACCGCGGAACATCTCATGTCTGAAGTGGACTCTCTAATCAAGCACGATGACCCTCGTGACCACGCGCACGAGTGCCGGTCCTCACGCCTTTACTTCTTCTGCTCGGCATCCTCACTTCTTTTCTTCAGCATGTATAATACGTGACATATGGCGTGCTGGGAGCGACGCCACAAGCGAGATCAGGTGCGTGGATCGCGCACCTGGAAACCATTTATGCAAATGTGACGGATTTAAGCCGTCGTGCAGGTTCCCAGGACCACCAAGGAAGGACATTTGCGAGCAGGTGTAGACTTATTTATTTATGCAAATAAGAAAAGTCTTTTGCGGGTTGCTTTTCAGCTTTTGAAAAGGGGTGCTGTCGACAAATATAACATTCAGAATAATCTCCTACGGGACCCTTGTTCATTAAATACAAATAATGTGCTCAAGATAAAACCCTAACATTTTTTTAGGCAATCTTTAAAGTAGAAAATAAGTTAATCACTGTTAAAACGCCTGTCTTAAATCTACTGACAAAAGCGTGGTGCAATTCAGCCATTTGTGCCATGGTTGCCGTTGGTGTGACCCCGGGATGCAGGGACGGGAGGCGGCGTGCAGATGAAATAGTAATTTACTAGTTGTGGAGAGGCGGAGCCGATGGTCCGACAGAGCGGCAGTGCACTCTGGAACCCGGCCCAAGATGGCGGTGAGGAGGCGGAGAATGCGAGCGAGCGGCGAGGCGGGGCGTGCCGGGAGCGACGCCACAAGCGAGATCAGGTGTGTGGATCGTGCACCTGGACACAATTTATGAACTCTTTCGCACTAAAAAGGGAGGCAGCTGTGAACATGAGAGGAGTGGTGGAGAAACAAGGAAGAGAGCGATAGTGAGAGGCAGACGCCAGAAACATCGACGGCTGAAAAGGACAAAGAGGACGAAGAAAAGGACAAAGGAGACAAAGAAAAGAACAAAGGAAAAGACAAAGACCGAAAAGGCAAAGAATACAAAGGAAAAGACATAGAAGGCAAAGAAAAAGACGATTTAGAGGAAGAAATAGAACAGGTGACAAAGGAGAAGACTGGTGGCAAAGGTGGTCGTGGCCGTCTTCACTTCCCGTTCCCAAGTAAAAAGGGTGGGGGGGAGTAGGCTCAGTCGGTCGGAAGCCCGGCTTGCGTCTGGCGATGGAGGACTGTGGAGAGGCAGAGCCGACAGTCCGACAGAGTGGCAGGGCACGCTGGAGCCCGGCCCAAGATGGCGGCGAGGAGGCGGAGAATCCGAGCGAGCGGCGAGGCGGGGCGTGCCGGGAGCGACGCCACAAGCGAGATCAGGTGCGTGGATCGTGCACCTGGACACAATTTATGAACCCTTTTGCACTGTTAAAAGAGGGCAGCAGCTGTGAACGTGAGAGGAGTGGTGGGGAAACAAGGAAGAGAGCGACAGCGAGAGGCGGACGCAAGAGACATTGACGGCTGAAAAGGACAAAGAGGACGAAGAAAAGGACAAAGAAGACGAAGAAAGGAACAAAGGAAAAGACAAAGAAGACAAAGAAAAAGACGATTTAGAGGAAGAAATAGAACAGGCGACAAAGGAGAAGACTGGCGGCACAGGTGGTCGTGGCCGTCTTCACTTCCCGTTCCCGAGTAAAAGGGGGGGGGGGGGAGTAGGCTCAGCCGGTCGGAAGCCCGGCTTGCGTCTGGCGATGGAGGACTGTGGAGAGGCAGAGCCGACAGAGCGGCAGGGCATGCTGGAGCCCGGCCCAAGATGGAGGCGAGGAGGCGGAGAATGCGAGCGAGCGGCGAGGCGGGGCGGGGCGTGCCGGGAGCGACGCCACAAGCGAGATCAGGTGCGTGGATCGTGCACCTGGACACAATTTATGAACCCTTTCGCTCTGTTAAAAGGGGCGGCAGCTGTGAACGTGAGAGGAGTGGTGGAGAAACAAGGAAGAGAGCGACAGCGAGAGGCGGACGCAAGAGACATTGACGGCTGAAAAGGACAAAGAGGACGAAGAAAAGGACAAAGAAGACGAAGAAAAGAACAAAGGAAAAGACAAAGAAGACAAAGAAAAAGACGATTTAGAGGAAGAAATAGAACAGGCGACAAAGGAGAAGACTGGCGGCACAGGTGGTCGTGGCCGTCTTCACTTCCCGTTCCCGAGTAAAAAGGGGGAGGGGGGAGTAGGCTCAGTCGGTCGGAAGCCTGGCTTGCGTCTGGCGATGGAGGACTGTGGAGAGGCAGAGCCGACAGAGCGGCAGAGTGGCAGGGCATGCTGGAGCCCGGCCCAAGTTGGCGGCGAGGATGCGGGGCGTGCCAGGAGCGACGCCACAAGCGAGATCAGGTGCGTGGATCGCGCACCTGTAAAACAATTTATGCAAATGTGACGGATTTAAGCCGTCATGCGGGTTCCCAGGACCACCAAGGAAGGACATTTGCGAGCAGGTGTAGACTTCTTTATTTATACAAATAAGAAAAGTCTTTTGCGGGTTGCTTTTCAGCCGTCCTCGCTCTCACTGTCGCTTTTCAGCCGTCCACGTCTCTTGCGTCAGCCTCTCGCTGTCGCTCTCTTCCTTGTTTCCCTCACTCCTCTCACGTTCACAGCTGCCGCTCCTTTTAACTGTGCGAAAGGATTCATAAATTGTGTCCAATTTAATCGCTGTTAAAATGTAAACAGCTGTCTTAAATCTACTGAAACAAGCGTGGTGCAATTCACTGAAAAAAGTGTAAAAATAAGTTAGCCACGCTTTGTTCGGCTTTGTGTACTGTGTTCTTGCAGGGTTGCCGTTGGTGTGACCCCGGGATGCAGGGACGGGAGGCGGCGTGCGGATAAAATAGTAATTAAATAGTCTTTGGTGGCATCATGGTAGGAGCAGTCTCACGCCCGTGAAAATGTTATTTTGCAAAATGCAGGAAAAAAAACATGCAAATGCTCACACGCAACACTAATGCATGAGTGCTGCTGGTATGGCTGAGCTGCGGTTCAACCAACGTGACCTAAGTGTACTACCTCACATTCCAGCAATTTTTATGTTTTCAAGTTAAAATACTGCAGATAGTAAACTTGGATATACTTAAGAGTAGTCAGTGTGCAGCTTGTATAGCAGCACAGGTTTACTATCAACTCTCAACGAGTCAACACAAAGATATTGTTGTCTAAAGATTTGCCAGACAAAATTGATTAGGATGGTATTTGTGTGTTGTATTAGTGGTCGTGTCATGATTCGGGGATGCATGAGTGCCGCCGGCACCTTGGGAAACTAAAAACATGAACTCCTACATGTCCAATATGACTCAAATTGACAAACTCACATTCTGTCATATCTTAAAGGGGAACATTATCACAATTTCAAAAGGGTTAAAAACAATAAAAATCAGTTCCCAGTGGCTTGTTGTATTTTTTGAATTTTTTTTCAAAATTTTACCGGTCTCGGACTATCCCTAAATAAAGCTTTAAAGTGCCTTATTTTCGGCTCTCTGTGAAGACACTGGCCATTTCCCTGTGACGTCACACAGTGCTGCCAATGTAAACAAACAATGGGAATACCACAGCAAGATATAGCGACATTAGCTCGGATTCAAACTCGGATTTCAGCGACTTAAGCGATTCAACAGATTACGCATGTATTGAAACAGATGGTTGGAGTATGAAAATATTGAAGAAGAAACTGAAGCTATTGAGCGAATAGCTATTGACGCTATTCATAGCCATAGCATGGCCGAATAGCTGCGTTAGCATCGCCGGTAAAATGTGCGGCCCAAACGATCAGGACTTTCGCATCTTTTGACACTGGAGCAACTTAAATCCGTCGATTGGTAAGTGTTTGTTTCGCATTAAATGTGGGTGGAAGGAAACGTAATATAGTTGCAAATGCATCTACAGGTTATCCATACATCTCTGTGCCATGTCTGCTTTAGCACCGCCGGTAAATAGCATGTTAGCATCGATTAGCGTAGCATGTTAGCATCGATTAGCTGGCAGTCAACATCAACAAAACTCACCTTTGTGATTTCGTTGACTATCGTAGCAAATGCATCTGCAGGTTATCCATACATCTCTGTGCCATGTCTGCCTTAGCATCGCCGGTCAAATGTGGAGACACTCTGGCACATTCAATGGGGGTCTGGCGGCAGACACTTTGGCATCTTGGGGCCAGTGGTGCAACTTGAATCCCTCCCTGTTAGTGTTGTTACACCCTCCGACAACACACCGACGAGGCATGATGTCTCCAAGGTTCCAAAAAATAGTCAAAAAAACGGAAAATAACAGAGCTTGTAATATGTTGAAAATGAAAATGGTGGGTGTGTTACCTCGGCGACGTCACATTCTGACGTCATCGCCTCCAACGCGATAAACAGAAAGGCGTTTAATTCGCCAAAATTCACCCATTTAGAGTTCGGAAATCGGTTAAAAAAGTACATGGTCTTTTTTCTGCACCATCAAGGTATATATTGACGCTTACATAGGTCTGCTGATAATGTTCCCCTTTAAGACTAAATACTGTTGAAAATATCCTTTGCTATACTTTAAAGAAGTGGTCATGTTATTATTCGGGGCTGCATGAGTGCCGCCGGCACTTTGGGAAACTAAAAACATGAACTCCTACATGTCCAATATGACTCAATTTGACAAACTCACATTCTGTCATATCTTAATACTAAATACTGTCAAAAGTATCCTTTGCTATACTTTAAAATAATTTTCGCGTCATGATTCAGGGCTGCATGAGTGCCGCCGGCACCTTGGGAAACTAAAAACATGAACTACTACATGTCCAAATATTAATCAAATTGACAAACTCACATTTTGTCGACAAAATACTGTTGAAAGTAACCTATGCTATACTTTAAAGAAGTAGTCATGTTATTATTCGGGGCTGCATGAGTGCCGCCGGCACCTTGGGAAACTAAAAACATGAACTCCTACATGTCCAATATGACTCAAATTGACAAACTCACATTCTGTCATATCTTAAGACAAAATAATGTTGAAAGTAACCTTTGCTATACTTTAAAGTATGTTTTGCGTCATGATTCGAGGCTGCATGAGTGCCGCCGACCCCTTGAAAAACTAAAAACCTTAACTCCTACATGTCCAATAAGACTCAATTTGACAAACTCACATTCTGTCATATCTTAATACTAAATACTGTCAAAAGTATCCTTTGCTATACTTTAAAATAATTTTCGCGTCATGATTCGGGGCTGCATGAGTGCCGCCGGCCCTTTGGGAAACTAAAAACATGAACTCCTACATGTCCAATATGACTTAATCTGACAAACTCAAATTCTATCATATATTAAGACTAAATACTGTCGAAAGTAACCTTTGCTATACTTTAAATTAGTGGTCATATTATTCGGGGCTGCATGAGTGCCGCTGGCACCTTGGGAAACTAAAAACATGAACTCCTACATGTCCAATATGACTCAAATTGACAAACTCACATTCTGTCATATCTTAAGACTAAATACTGTCGAAAGTATCCTTTGCTATACTTTAAAGTATTTTTCGCGTCATGATTCGAGGCTGCATGAGTGCCGCCGTCACCTTGGGAAACTAAAAACATGAACTCCTACATGTCCAATAAGACTTAATCTGACAAACTCACATTCTGTCATATCTTAAGACTAAATACTGTTGAAAGTAACCTTTGCTATACTTTAAAGAAGTGGTCATGTTATTATTCAGGGCTGCATGAGTGCCGCCGGCACCTTGGGAAACTAAAAACATGAACTCCTACATGTCCAATAAGACTCAATTTGACAAACTCACATTCTGTCATATCTTAATACTAAATACTGTCAAAAGTATCCTTTGCTATACTTTAAAATAATTTTCGCGTCATGATTCAGGGCTGCATGAGTGCCGCCGGCACCTTGGGAAACTAAAAACATGAACTCCTACATGTCCAATAAGACTCAAATTGACAAACTCACATTCTGTCATAAAAATACTGTCGAAACTATATTTTGCTATACTTTAGTTTTCGCGTCATGATTCAAGGCTGCATGAGTGCTGCCGGCACCTTGAAAAACTAAAAACCTTAACTCCTACATGTCCAATAAGACTCAAATTGACAAACTCACATTTTGTCATATCTTAAGACTAAATACTGTCGAAAGTATCCTTTGCTATACTTTAAAGTAGTTTTCGCGTCATTTTTCAGGGCTGCATGAGTGCCGCCTGCACCTTGGGAAACTAAAACCATGAACTCCTACATGTCCAATAAGACTCAAATTGACAAACTCACATTCTGTCATAAAAATACTGTCGAAAGTAACCTTTGTTATACTTTAAAGTAGTGGTCATATTATTCGGGGCTGCATGAGTGCCGCCGGCACTTTGGGAAACTAAAAGCATGAACTCCTACATGTCCAATATGACTCAAATTGTCAAACTCACATTCTGTCATATCTTAAGAAAAAATAATGTCGAAAGTAACCTTTGCTATACTTTAAAGTAGTGGTCATATTATTCGGGGCTGCATGAGTGCCGCCGGCACCTTGGGAAACTAAAAACATGAACTCCTACACGTCCAATAAGACTCAAATTGACAAACTCACATTTTGTCATATTTTAAGACTAAATACTGTGGAAAGTAACCTTTGCTATACTTTAAAGTAGTTTTCACGTCATGATTCGAGGCTGCATGAGTGCCGCCGGCACCTTGGGAAACCAAAAACATGAACTCCTACATGTCCAATATGACTGAAATTGACAAACTCACTTTTTGTCTTATCTTAAGACTAAATACTGTCGAAAGTAACCTTTGCTATACTTTAAAGTAGTGGTCATGTTATTATTCGGGGCTGCATGAGTGCCGCCGTCACCTTGGGAAACTAAAAACATGAACTCCTACATGTCCAATAAGACTTAATCTGACAAACTCACATTCTGTCATATCTTAAGACTAAATACTGTTGAAAGTAACCTTTGCTATACTTTAAAGAAGTGGTCATGTTATTATTCAGGGCTGCATGAGTGCCGCCGGCACCTTGGGAAACTAAAAACATGAACTCCTACATGTCCAATATGACTCAATTTGACAAACTCACATTCTGTCATAAAAATACTGTTGAAAGTAACCTTTGCTATACTTTAAAGAAGTGGTCATGTTATTATTCAGGGCTGCATGAGTGCCGCCGTCACGTTTGAAAACCAAAAACATGAACTCCTACACGTCCAATATGACTCAAATTGACAAACTCACATTCTGTCATATCTTAAGACTAAATACTGTCGAAAGTAACCTTTGCTATACTTTAAAGTAGTGGTCATGTTATTATTCAAGGCTGCATGAGTGCCGCCGGCACTTTGGGAAACCAAAAACATGAACTCCTACATGTCCAATATGACTCAAATTGACAAACTCACATTCTGTCATATCTTAAGACTAAATACTGTCGAAAGTAACCTTTGTTATACTTTAAAGTAGTGGTCGTGTTATTATTCGGGGCTGCATGAGTGCCGCCGGAATCTTGGGAAACTAAAAACATGAACTCCTACATGTCCAATAAGACAAACTCACATTCTGTCATATCTTAAGACAAAATAATGTCGAAAGTAACTTTTGCTATACTTTAAATTAGTGGTCATGTTATTATTCGGGGCTGCATGAGTGCCGCCGGCACCTTGGGAAACCAAAAACATGAACTCCTACACGTCCAATAAGCCTCAATTTGACAAACTCACATTTTGTCATATCTTAAGACTAAATACTTTCGAAAGTAACCTTTGCTATACTTTAAAGTAGTGGTCATATTATTCGGGGCTGCATGAGTGCCGCCGGCACCTTGGGAAACTAAAAACATGAACTTCTACATGTCCAATATGACTCAAATTGACAAACTCACATTTTGTCATATCTTAAGACTAAATACTGTCGAAAGTAACCTTTGCTGTACTTTAAAGAAGTGGTCGTGTTATGATTCGGGGCTGCATGAGTGCCGCCGGCACTTTGGGAAACTAAAAACATGAACTCCTACATGTCCAATATGACTTAATCTGACAAACTCACATTCTATCATATATTAAGACTAAATACTGTCGAAAGTAACCTTTGCTATACTTTAAAGTAGTGGTCATATTATTCGGGGCTGCATGAGTGCCGCCGGCACCTTGGGAAACTAAAAACATGAACTCCTACATGTCCAATATGACTTAATCTGACAAACTCACATTCTATCATATATTAAGACTAAATACTGTCGAAAGTAACCTTTGCTATACTTTAAAGTAGTGGTCATATTATTCGGGGCTGCATGAGTGCCGCCGGCACCTTGGGAAACTAAAAACATGAACTCCTACATGTCCAATAAGACTCAAATTGACAAACTCACATTTTGTCATATCTTAAGACTAAATAATGTCGAAAGTAACCTTTGCTATACTTTAAAGTAGTTTTCGTGTCATGATTCAGGGCTGCATGAGTGCCGCCGACCCCTTCAAAAACTAAAAACCTTAACTCCTACATGTCCAATAAGACTCAAATTGACAAACTCACATCCTGTCATATCTTAAGACAAAATAATGTTGAAAGTATCCTTTGCTATACTTTAAAGTATGTTTTGCGTCATGATTCGAGGCTGCATGAGTGCCGCCGTCACCTTGGGAAACTAAAAACATGAACTCCTACATGTCCAATAAGACTCAATTTGACAAACTCACATTCTGTCATATCTTAAGACAAAATAATGTCGAAAGTAACCTTTGCTATACTTTAAAGTATTTTTTGCGTCATGATTCGAGGCTACATGAGTGCCGCCGGAATCTTGGGAAACTAAAACCATGAACTCCTACATGTCCAATATGACTCAAATTGACAAACTCACATTCTGTCATAAAAATACTGTCGAAAGTAACCTTTGTTATACTTTAAAGTAGTGGTCATATTATTCGGGGCTGCATGAGTGCCGCCGGCACCTTGGGAAACTAAAAACATGAACTCCTACATGTCCAATAAGACTCAATTTGACAAACTCACATTCTGTCATATCTTAAGACTAAATACTGTCGAACGTAACCTTTGCTATACTTTAGTTTTCACGTCATGATTCGGGGCTGCATGAGTGCCGCCGGCACTTTGGGAAACTAAAAACATGAACTCCTACATGTCCAATATGACTTAATCTGACAAACTCACATTCTATCATATATTAAGACTAAATACTGTCGAAAGTAACCTTTGCTATACTTTAAAGTAGTGGTCATATTATTCAGGGCTGCATGAGTGCCGCCGACCCCTTCAAAAACTAAAAACCTTAACTCCTACATGTCCAATAAGACTCAATTTGACAAACTCACATTCTTTCATATCTTAAGACTAAATCCTGCGAAAGTAACCTTTGCTATACCTTAAAGTAGTGGTCATGTTAATATTCGGGGGTGCATGAGTGCCGCCGGGACCTTGGGAGACCAAAAACATGAACTCCTACATGTCCAATATGACTCAAATTGACAAACTCACATTCTGTCATATCTTAAGACTAAATACTGTCGAAAGTAACCTTTGCTATACCTTAAAGTAGTGGTCATGTTATTATTCAGGGGTGCATGAGTGCCGCCGCACCTTGGGAAACCAAAAACATGAACTCCTACATGTCCAATAAGACTCAAATTGACAAACTCACATTCTGTCATATCTTAAGACTAAATACTGTCGAAAGTAACCTTTGCTATACTTTAAAGAAGTGGTCATGTTATGATTCGGGGGTGCATGAGTGCCGCCGGCACCTTGGGAAACCAAAAACATGAACTCCTACATGTCCAATAAGACTCAAATTGACAAACTCACATTCTGTCATATCTTAAGACAAAATAATCTCGAAAGTATCCTTTGCTATACTTTAAAGTAGTTTTCACGTCATGATTCAGGGCTGCATGAGTGCCGCCGACACCTTGGGAAACTAAAAACCTTAACTCCTACATGTCCAATAAGACTCAAATTGACAAACTCACATTTTGTCATATCTTAAGACAAAATACTGTTGAAAGTAACCTTTGCTATACTTTAAAGAAGTGGTCATGTTATGATTCGGGGGTGCATGAGTGCCGCCGGCACCTTGGGAAACTAAAAACATGAACTCCTACATGTCCAATAAGACTCAAATTGACAAACTCACATTCTGTCATATCTTAAGACAAAATAATCTCGAAAGTATCCTTTGCTATACTTTAAAGTAGTTTTCACGTCATGATTCAGGGCTGCATGAGTGCCGCCGACACCTTGGGAAACTAAAAACCTTAACTCCTACATGTCCAATAAGACTCAAATTGACAAACTCACATTTTGTCATATCTTAAGACAAAATACTGTTGAAAGTAACCTTTGCTATACTTTAAAGTAGTGGTCATGCTATTATTCGGGGCTGCATGAGTGCCGCCGGAATCTTGGGAAACCAAAAACATGAACTCCTACATGTCCAATAAGCCTCAATTTGACAAACTCACATTTTGTCATATCTTAAGACTAAATACTTTCGAAAGTAACCTTTGCTATACTTTAAAGTAGTGGTCATATTATTCGGGGCTGCATGAGTGCCGCCGGCACCTTGGGAAACTAAAAACATGAACTTCTACATGTCCAATAAGACTCAATTTGACAAACTCACATTCTGTCATATCTTAATACTAAATACCGTCAAAAGTATCCTTTGCTATACTTTAAAGTAGTTTTCGCGTCATGATTCAGGGCTGCATGAGTGCCGCCGGCACCTTGGGAAATTAAAAACATGAACTCCTACATGTCCAATATGACTCAAATTGTCAAACTCACATTCTGTCATATCTTAAGACTAAATACTGTCGAAAGTATCCTTTGCTATACTTTAAGGTATTTTTTGCGTCATGATTCGGGGCTGCATGAGTGCCGCCGTCACCTTGGGAAATTAAAAACATGAACTCCTACATGTCCAATATGACTCAAATTGTCAAACTCACATTTTGTCATATCTTAAGACTAAATAATGTCGAAAGTAACCTTTGCTATACTTTAAAGTAGTGGTCGCGTCATGATTCGGGGCTGCATGAGTGCCGCCGGCACCTTGGGAAATTAAAAACATGAACTCCTACATGTCCAATATGACTCAAATTGACAAACTCACATTCTGTCATATCTTAAGACAAAATAATGTCGAAAGTATCCTTTGCTATACTTTAAAGTATGTTTCACGTCATGATTTGAGGCTGCATGAGTGCCGCCTGCACCTTGGGAAACTAAAAACATGAACTCCTACATGTCCAATAAGACTCAAATTGACAAATTCACATTTTGTCATATTTTAAGAAAAAATAATGTAGAAAGTAACCTTTGCTATACTTTAAAGAAGTGGTCATGTTATTATTCGGGGCTGCATGAGTGCCGCCGTCACCTTGGGAAACCAAAAACATGAACTCCTACATGTCCAATAAGACTCAAATTGGCAAACTCACATTCCGTCATATCTTAATACTAAATACCGTCGAAAGTATCCTTTGCTATACTTTAAAGTATTTTTGCGTCATGATTCGAGGCTGCATGAGTGCCGCCGTCACCTTGGGAAACAAAAAACATAAACTCCTACATGTCCAATATGACTCAAATTGACAAACTCACAGTCTGTCATATCTTAAGACAAAATAATGTCGAAAGTATCCTTTGCTATACTTTAAAGTAGTTTTCACGTCATGATTCGGGGCTGCATGAGTGCCGCCGACCCCTTGAAAAATTAAAAACATGAACTCCTACATGTCCAATATGACTTAATCTGACAAACTCACATTCTATCATAAATTAAGACTAAATACTGTCGAAAGTAACCTTTGCTATACTTTAAAGTAGTGGTCATATTATTCGGGGCTGCATGAGTGCCGCCGGCACCTTGGGAAACCAAAAACATGAACTCCTACACGTCCAATAAGACTCAAATTGACAAACTCACATTCCGTCATACCTTAAGACAAAATAATGTTGAAAGTATCCTTTGCTACACTTTAAAGAAATGGTCATGTCATGATTCGGGGCTGCATGAGTGCCGCCGGCACCTTGGGAAACTAAAAACATGAACTCCTACATGTCCAATATGACTTAATCTGACAAACTCACATTCTATCATAAATTAAGACTAAATACTGTCGAAACTAACCTTTGCTATACTTTAAAGTAGTGGTCATATTATTCGGGGCTGCATGAGTGCCGCCGGCACCTTGGGAAACTAAAACCATGAACTCCTACATGTCCAATAAGACTCAAATTGACAAACTCACATTTGTCATAAAAATACTGTCGAAAGTAACCTTTGTTATACTTTAAAGTAGTGGTCATGTTATGATTCGGGGCTGCATGAGTGCCGCCGGCACTTTGGGAAACTAAAAACATGAACTCCTACATGTCCAATATGACTCAAATTGACAAACTCACATTCTGTCATATCTTAAGACAAAATAATGTTGAAAGTAACCTTTGCTATACTTTAAATTAGTGGTCATATTATTCGGGGGTGCATGAGTGCCGCTGGCACCTTGGGAAACTAAAAACATGAACTCCTACATGTCCAATATGACTCAAATTGACAAACTCACATTCTGTCATATCTTAAGACAAAATAATGTTGAAAGTAACCTTTGCTATACTTTAAAGTATGTTTTGCGTCATGATTCAGGGCTGCATGAGTGCCGCCGGCACCTTGGGAAACCAAAAACATGAACTCCTACATGTCCAATATGACTCAATTTGACAAACTCACGTTCTGTCATATCTTAAGACTAAATACTGTCGAAAGTATCCTTTGCTATACTTTAAAGTAGTTTTCGCGTCATGATTCAGGGCTGCATGAGTGCCGCCTGTACCTTGGGAAACCAAAAACATGAACTCCTACATGTCCAATATGACTCAATTTGACAAACTCACATTCTGTCATATCTTAAGACTAAATAATGTCGAAAGTATCCTTTGCTATACTTTAAAGAAGTGGTCATGTTATTATTCGGGGCTGCATGAGTGCCGCCGGCACTTTGGGAAACCAAAAACATAAACTCCTACATGTCCAATATGACTCAAATTGACAAACTCACTTTTTGTCTTATCTTAAGACTAAATAATGTCGAAAGTAACCTTTGCTATACTTTAAAGTAGTTTTCGCTTCATTATTCGGGGCTGCATGAGTGCCGCCGGCACCTTTCGAAATTAAAAACATGAACTCCTACATGTCCAATAAGACTCAATATGACAAACTCACATTCTGTCATATCTTAAGACAAAATACTGTTGAAAGTAACCTTTGCTATACTTTAAAGTAGTTTTCACGTCATGATTCAGGGATGCATGAGTGCCGCCGGCACCTTGGGAAACTAAAAAAATGAACTCCTACATGTCCAATATGACTCAATTTGACAAACTCACAGTCTGTCATATCTTAAGACTAAATACTGTCGAACGTAACCTTTGCTATACTTTAGTTTTCACGTCATGATTCGGGGCTGCATGAGTGCCGCCTGCACCTTTGGAAACTAAAAACATGAACTCCTACATGTCCAATAAGACTCAATATGACAAACTCACATTCTGTCATATCTTAAGACAAAATACTGTTGAAAGTAACCTTTACTATACCTTAAAGTAGTTTTCACGTCATGATTCAGGGCTGCATGAGTGCCGCCGGCACCTTGGGAAACTAAAAACATGAACTCCTACATGTCCAATATGACTCAAATTGACAAACTCACATTCTGTCATATCTTATGACAAAATAATGTCGAAAGTATCCTTTGCTATACTTTAAAGTAGTTTTCGCGTCATGATTCAGGGCTGCATGAGTGCCGCCGGCTCCTTGAAAAACTAAAAACCTTAACTCCTACATGTCCAATAAGACTCAATTTGACAAACTCACATTCTGTCATATCTTAAGACTAAATAATGTCGAAAGTATCCTTTGCTATACTTTAAAGTAGTTTTCGCGTCATGATTCAGGGCTGCATGAGTGCCGCCGGCTCCTTGAAAAACTAAAAACCTTAACTCCTACATGTCCAATAAGACTCAAATTGACAAACTCACATTCTGTCATATCTTATGACAAAATAATGTCGAAAGTAACCTTTTTTATACTTTAAAGTAGTGGTCGTGTTATTATTCGGGGGTGCATGAGTGCCGCCGACCCCTTGAAAAACTAAAAACCTTAACTCCTACATGTCCAATAAGACTCAATTTGACAAACTCACATTCTGTCATATCTTAAGACTAAATAATGTCGAAAGTATCCTTTGCTATACTTTAAAGTAGTTTTCGCGTCATGATTCAGGGCTGCATGAGTGCCGCCGGCTCCTTGAAAAACTAAAAACCTTAACTCCTACATGTCCAATAAGACTCAAATTGACAAACTCACATTCTGTCATATCTTAAGACAAAATACTGTCGAAAGTAACCTTTGCTATACTTTAAAGTAGTGGTCATGTTATTATTCGGGGCTGCATGAGTGCCGCCGGCACCTTGGGAAACTAAAAACATGAACTCCTACATGTCCAATAAGACTCAAATTGACAAACTCACATTCTGTCATAAAAATACTGTCGAAAGTAACCTTTGCTATACTTTAAAGTAGTTTTCGCGTCATTATTCGGGGCTGCATGAGTGCCGCCGGCTCCTTGGGAAACCAAAAACATGAACTCCTACATGTCCAATATGACTCAAATTGACAAACTCACATTCTGTCATATCTTAAGACTAAATACTGTCGAAAGTATCCTTTGCTATACTTTAAAGTAGTTTTCGCGTCATTATTCAGGGCTGCATGAGTGCCGCCTGCACCTTGGGAAACTAAAACCATGAACTCCTACATGTCCAATATGACTCAAATTGACAAACTCACATTTTGTCATATTTTAAGACTAAATACTGTCGAAAGTATCCTTTGCTATACTTTAAAGTAGTTTTCGCGTCATTATTCGGGGCTGCATGAGTGCCGCCGGGACTTTGGGAAACTAAAAACATGAACTCCTACATGTCCAATAAGACTCAATTTGACAAACTCACATTCTGTCATATCTTAAGACAAAATACTGTCGAAAGTAACTTTTGCTATACTTTAAAGAAGTGGTCATGTCATTATTCAGGGCTGCATGAGTGCCGCCGGCACCTTGGGAAACCGAAAACATGAACACCTACATGTCCAAATATTAATCAAATTGACAAACTCACATTTTGTCGACAAAATACTGTTGAAAGTAACCTTTGCTATACTTTAAAGAAGTAGTCATGTTATTATTCGGGGCTGCATGAGTGCCGCCGGCACCTTGGGAAACTAAAAACATGAACTCCTACATGTCCAATAAGACTCAAATTGACAAACTCACATTCTGTCATATCTTAAGACAAAAGAATGTCGAAAGTATCCTTTGCTATACTTTAAAGTATGTTTTGCGTCATGATTCAAGGCTGCATGAGTGCCGCCTGCACCTTGGGAAACTAAAAACATGAACTCCTACATGTCCAATAAGACTCAAATTGACAAACTCACATTTTGTCATATCTTAAGACTAAATAATGTCGAAAGTAACCTTTACTATACTTTAAAGTAGTGGTCATGCTATTATTTGGGGCTGCATGAGTGCCGCCGGAATCTTGGGAAACTAAAAACATGAACTCCTACATGTCCAATAAGACTCAATATGACAAACTCACGTTCTGTCATATCTTAAGACAAAATAATGTCGAAAGTAACTTTTGCTATACTTTAAATTAGTGGTCATGTTATTATTCGGGGCTGCATGAGTGCCGCCGGCACCTTGGGAAACCAAAAACATGAACTCCTACACGTCCAATAAGCCTCAATTTGACAAACTCACATTTTGTCATATCTTAAGACTAAATACTTTCGAAAGTAACCTTTGCTATACTTTAAAGTAGTGGTCATATTATTCGGGGCTGCATGAGTGCCGCCGGCACCTTGGGGAACTAAAAACATGAACTCCTACATGTCCAATAAGACTCAATTTGACAAACTCACATTCTGTCATATCTTAATACTAAATACCGTCGAAAGTATCCTTTGCTATACTTTAAAGTATTTTTGCGTCATGATTCGAGGCTGCATGAGTGCCGCCGTCACCTTGGGAAACAAAAAACATAAACTCCTACATGTCCAATATGACTACAAATTGACAAACTCACAGTCCGTCATATCTTAAGACAAAATAATGTCGAAAGTATCCTTTGCTATACTTTAAAGAAGTGGTCATGTTATTATTCAGGGCTGCATGAGTGCCGCTGGCACTTTGGGAAACCAAAAACATAAACTCCTACATGTCCAATATGACTCAAATTGACAAACTCACATTCTGTCATATCTTAATACTAAATACTGTCGAAAGTATCCTTTGCTATACTTTAAAGTAGTTTTCGCGTCATTATTCAGGGCTGCATGAGTGCCGCCTGCACCTTGGGAAACTAAAAACATGAACTCCTACATGTCCAATAAGACTCAATATGACAAACTCACATTTGTCATAAAAATACTGTCGAAAGTAACCTTTGTTATACTTTAAAGTAGTGGTCATGCTATTATTCAAGGCTGCATGAGTGCCGCCGGCACTTTGGGAAACCAAAAACATGAACTCCTACATGTCCAATATGACTCAAATTGACAAACTCACATTCTGTCATAAAAATACTGTCGAAAGTAACCTTTGCTATACTTTAAAGTAGTTTTCGCGTCATGATTCGGGGCTGCATGAGTGCCGCCTGCACCTTGGGAAACTAAAAACATGAACTCCTACACGTCCAATATCACTCAAATTGACAAACTCACATTCTGTCATATCTTAAGAAAAAATAATGTCGAAAGTAACCTTTGCTGTACTTTAAAGTAATTTTCGCGTCATGATTCAAGGCTGCATGAGTGCCGCCGGCACCTTGGGAAACTAAAAACATGAACTCCTACATGTCCAATAAGACTCAAATTGACAAACTCACATTCTGTCATAAAAATACTGTCGAAAGTAACCTTTGTTATACTTTAAAGAAGTGGTCATGTTATTATTCAGGGCTGCATGAGTGCCGCCGACCCCTTGAAAAACTAAAAACCTTAACTCCTACATGTCCAATATGACTCAAATTGACAAACTCACATTCTGTCATATCTTAAGACTAAATAATGTCGAAAGTAACCTTTGCTATACTTTAAAGTAGTTTTCGCGTCATGATTCAGGGCTGCATGAGTGCCGCCGGCCCTTTGGGAAACTAAAAACATGAACTCCTACATGTCCAATATGACTTAATCTGACAAACTCACATTCTATCATATATTAAGACTAAATACTGTCGAAACTAACCTTTGCTATACTTTAAAGTAGTGGTCATATTATTCGGGGCTGCATGAGTGCCGCCGGCACCTTGGGAAACCAAAAACATGAACACCTACATGTCCAATATGACTGAAATTGACAAACCCACATTTTGTCATATCTTAAGACTAAATAATGTCGAAAGTATCCTTTGCTATACTTTAAAGTAGTTTTCGCGCCATGATTCAGGGCTGCATGAGTGCCGCCCGCACCTTGGGAAACCAAAAACATGAACTCCTACATGTCCAATATGACTCAAATTGACAAACTCACATTCTGTCATATCTTAAGACTAAATAATGTCGAAAGTAACCTTTGCTATACTTTAAAGTAGTTTTCGCGCCATGATTCAGGGCTGCATGAGTGCCGCCGGCACCTTGGGAAACTAAAAACATGAACTCCTACATGTCCAATAAGACTCAAATTGACAAACTCACGTTCTGTCATATCTTAAGAAAAAATAATGTTGAAAGTAACCTTTGCTATACTTTAAAGTAGTGGTCATGTTATTATTAGGGGCTGCATGAGTGCCGCCGGCACTTTGGGAAACCAAAACCATTAACTCCTACATGTCCAATATGACTCAAATTGACAAACTCACATTCTGTCAACAAAATACTGTTGAAAGTAACCTTTGCTATACTTTAAAGAAGTAGTCATGTTAATATTCGGGGGTGCATGAGTGCCGCCTGCACCTTGGGAAACTAAAAACATGAACTCCTACATGTCCAATATCACTCAAATTGACAAACTCACATTCTGTCATATCTTAAGAAAAAATAATGTCGAAAGTAACCTTTGCTATACTTGAAAGTAATTTTCATGTCATGATTCAAGGCTGCATGAGTGCCGCCGACCCCTTGAAAAACTAAAAACCTTAACTCCTACATGTCCAATAAGACTCAAATTGACAAACTCACATTCTGTCATATCTTAAGACTAAATACTGTCGAAAGTAACCTTTGCTATACTTTAAAGTAGTGATCATGTTATGATTCGGGGCTGCATGAGTGCCGCCGGCACCTTGGGAAACTAAAAACATGAACTCCTACATGTCCAATAAGACTCAAATTGACAAACTCACATTTTGTCATATCTTAAGACTAAATACTTTCGAAAGTAACCTTTGCTATACTTTAAAGTAGTGGTCATATTATTTGGGGCTGCATGAGTGCCGCCGGCACCTTGGGAAACTAAAAACATGAACTCCTGCATGTCCAATAAGACTCAATTTGACAAACTCACATTCTGTCATATCTTAATACTAAATACCGTCGAAAGTATCCTTTGCTATACTTTAAAGTATTTTTGCGTCATGATTCGAGGCTGCATGAGTGCCGCCGTCACCTTGGGAAACAAAAAACATAAACTCCTACATGTCCAATATGACTCAAATTGACAAACTCACAGTCTGTCATATCTTAAGACAAAATAATGTCGAAAGTAACTTTTGCTATACTTTAAAATAGCGGTCATGTTATTATTCGGGGCTGCATGAGTGCCGCCTGCACCTTGGGAAACCAAAAACATGAACTCCTACATGTCCAATAAGACTCAAATTGACAAACTCACATTTTGTCATATCTTAAGACTAAATAATGTCGAAAGTAACCTTTGCTATACTTTAAAGTAGTTTTCGCGTCATGATTCAGGGCTGCATGAGTGCCGCCGGCACCTTGGGAAACTAAAAACATGAACTCCTACATGTCCAATATGACTCAAATTGACAAACTCACATTCTGTCATGTCTTAAGACTAAATAATGTCGAAAGTAACCTTTGCTATACTTTAAAGTAGTTTTCATGTTATTATTAGGGGCTGCATGAGTGCCGCCGGCACCTTGGGAAACCAAAACCATGAACTCCTACATGTCCAATATGACTCAAATTGACAAACTCACATTCTGTCGACAAAATACTGTCGAAAGTAACATTTGCTATACTTTAAAGTAGTGATCATGTCATGATTCGGGGCTGCATGAGTGCCGCCGTCTCCCAGGGGAGCTACGGTTCGTTGAGGGTCAAACCTCAATTCCAGCCCATACGGTTTCAGCAGTGAATTTCCCAGCATGATCAGGAGCCCAGACCTACCTGCACGATGTGTTTTCTGTGCTCACGCCTGTTAAAAGCCGCCATCATCTGCATGTTTCGTGCACGTTGAAGACGACACACAAAAAAAAAAAAAAGTACTGCGGGCTATAGAGCGTTTTCCGTTCGGGCTCCAGTACTCTGGAATGCCCTCCCGGTAACAGTTCGAGATGCTACCTCAGTAGAAGCATTTAAGTCTCATCTTAAAACTCATCTGTATACTCTAGCCTTTAAATAGACCTCCTTTTTAGACCAGTTGATCTGCCGCTTCTTTTCTTTCTCCTATGTCCCCCCCTCCCTTGTGGAGGGGGTCCGGTCCGATGACCATGGATGAAGTACTGACTGTCCAGAGTCGAGACCCAGGATGGACCGCTCGTCGGGACCCAGGATGGACCGCTCGCCTGTATCGGTTGGGGACATCTCTACGCTGCTGATCCGCTTGAGATGGTTTCCTGTGGACGGGACTCTCACTGCTGTCTTGGAGCCACTATGGATTGAACTTTCACAGTATCATGTTAGACCCGACATCCATTGCTATCGGTCCCCTAGAGGGGGGGGGGTTGCCCACATCTGAGGTCCTCTCCAAGGTTTCTCATAGTCAGCATTGTCACTGGCGTCCCACTGGATGTGAATTCTCCCTGCCCACTGGGTGTGAGTTTTCCTTGCCCTTTTGTGGGTTCTTCCGAGGATGTTGTAGTCGTAATGATTTGTGCAGTCCTTTGAGACATTTGTGATTTGGGGCTATATAAATAAACATTGATTGATTGATTGATTGATACTTCCTGTGAATGACGTCAGTCTTCTTGTCGGGGGAATAACTGTCACATCTCCCGTGTTTGTTTACACTCTCTCTCTTTTCAACTTTTCAACTCTCCTAACTGATTGGGTACACCAGCAAAAAAAAAAAAAACGGGAAAAATCCTGATTATAGTTTGAGAAAGGGCTCGGCTGCGTGCCCGGCGGGCCGCTGTCGCATCTTGCCGTCTTCTGAGAGCGACTCTTGCAGCTCTCGCCAGAGAGGAAGAAGACATGGATAAACATACATTAAAGGCGGACGAGGGGGGGAAATAAACTTGAAAACTTAGCTGGGGTCCTTCCTGTGATGCGAGCGAGGGATGAAGGAGTGAGAAAAGGAAGGTGAGCGCGGAGGAGAATGGGAATGAGAAGAATGAAGACGGAACAACACGACTAATGGAGTTAGGGATCTCCCAGGTGGATCTTAATGCAGCACAATTGCATTTGCACTTCATATGTTTGGATATCAGCTTTATAGATGGCCGCTTTGTCTATTTGATCACTCCCTCCCTCTCAGCCTTTTTATTACAACAACATTAACCAGACGCCGTTCAATCTCCGCCGTTATGTGCGGACGTTTATCATGTTGTGCTCTTCTTTTGTCCTTCTTTGTCTGCACAGCTCAGGTAGGGAATGGTGTCCGTCAGTACTCACCTGTACCTCATGTTTGGTACCGCATTTTCCGGACTTAAAGTCCTCTCATTTTCTCAAAACTCAACAGTGCGCCTTGTACGGAATGTACATAATCATTTTGGTTGTGCTTACCGAGCTCAAAGCTATGTTATTTGGTGCATGGTGAAATGATAGGTGCGACCAGGAGATGGCGGTCATACATAAGAGATACGTGTAGACTGCATTATGACTCAAGTAAACAATACAATAGGTGTGACCAGTAGATGGCAGTCATACATAATATGTACATGTAGACTGCAATATAATGGCAGTCACACATAAGAGATACATGTAGACTGCAATATAATGGCAGTCACACATAAGAGATATGGGTATTCTGCAATATGACTCAAGTAAATGACACAATAAGTGTGACCAGTAGATGGCAGTCATGCATAAGAGATATGTGTAGACTGCAATATGACTGAAGTAAACAACACGATAAGTGTGACCAGTAGATGGCAGTCATACATAAGAGATACATGTAGACTGCAATATGAGGGGAGTCACACATAAGAGATATGTGTAGACTGCAATATGACTCAAGTAAACAACACAATAAGTGTGACCAGTAGATGGCAGTCATACATAAGAGATATGTGTAGACTGCAATATGACTCAAGTAAACAACACAATACCTGGGACCAGTAGATGACAGTCATACATAAGAGATACATGTCGACTGCAATACGGTGGCAGTCACACATAAGAGTTATGTGTAGACTGCGATATGACTCAAGTAAACAACACGATAGGTGTGACCAGTAGATGGCAGTCATACATAAGAGATACACGTAGACTGCAATATGAGGGGAGTCACACATAAGAGATATGTGTACACTGCAATATGACTCAAGTAAACAACACGTTAAGTGTGACCAGTAGATGGCAGTAATACATAAGGGATACATGCAGACTGCAATATGACTCAAGTAAACAACACGATAAGTGTGACCTGTAGATGGCAGTCAAACATAAGAGATACGTGCAGACTGCAATACGACTCAAGTAAACAATACAATAGGTGTGACCAGTAGATGGCAGTCATACATAAGAGATAAATGTCAACTGCAATACAGTGGCAGTCACACATAAGAGGTATATGTAGACTGCGATATGACTCAAGTAAACAACACGATAAGTTTGACCAGTAAATGGCAGTCATACATAAGAGATAAATGTCGACTGCAATACAGTGGCAGTCACACATAAGAGGTATGTGTAGACTGCGATATGACTCAAGTAAACAACACGATAAGTTTGACCAGTAGATGGCAGTCATACATAAGAGATACATGTAGACTGCAATATGAGGGGAGTCACACATAAGAGATATGTGTATTCTGCAATATGACTCAAGTAAACAACACGATAAGTGTGACCAGTAAATGGCAGTCATACATAAGAGATACATGTCGAATGCAATACGATGGCAGTCACACATAAGAGATATGTGTAGACTGCAATATGACTCAAGTAAACAACACGTTAAGTGTGACCAGTAGATGGCAGTAATACATAAGGGATACATGCAAACTGCAATATGACTCAAGTAAACAACACGATAAGTGTGACCTGTAGATGGCAGTCAAACATAAGAGATACGTGCAGACTGCAATACGACTCAAGTAAACAATACAATAGGTGTGACCAGTAGATGGCAGTCATACATAAGAGATAAATGTCAACTGCAATACAGTGGCAGTCACACATAAGAGGTATATGTAGACTGCGATATGACTCAAGTAAACAACACGATAAGTTTGACCAGTAAATGGCAGTCATACATAAGAGATAAATGTCGACTGCAATACAGTGGCAGTCACACATAGGAGGTATGTGTAGACTGCGATATGACTCAAGTAAACAACACGATAAGTTTGACCAGTAGATGGCAGTCATACATAAGAGATACATGTAGACTGCAATATGAGGGGAGTCACACATAAGAGATATGTGTATTCTGCAATATGACTCAAGTAAACAACACGATAAGTGTGACCAGTAAACGGCAGTCATACATAAGAGATACATGTCGAATGCAATACGATGGCAGTCACACATAAGAGATATGTGTAGACTGCAATATGACTCAAGTAAACAACACAATAAGTGTGACCAGTAAATGGCAGTCATACATAAGAGATACATGTAGACTGCAATACGATGGCAGTCACGCATAAGAGATACGTGTAGACTGCAATATGACTCAAGTAAACCACACAATAAGTGTGACCAGTAGATGACAGTCATACATAATATTTACATGTAGACTGCAATACGATGGCAGTCACACATAAAAGATATGTGTAGACTGCAATATGACTCAAGTAAACAACACAATACGCGTGACCCAGTAGATGGCAGTCATACATAAGAGATATATGCAAACTGCAATATGACTCAAGTAAATAACACGATAAGTATGATCAGTAGAGGGCGGTCATACATAAGATACATGTAAACTGCAATACGATGGCAGTCACACATAAGATATACGTGTAAACTGCAATATGACTCAAGTAAACAACCCGATAAGTGTGACCAATAGATGGCAGTAATACATAAGAGATACATGCAGACTGCAATATGACTCAAGTAAACAACACGATAAGTGTGACCAGTAGATGACAGTCATCCATAATATTTACATGTAGACTGCAATACGATGGCAGGCACACATAAGAGTTATGTGTAGACTGCAATATGACTCAAGTAAACAACACGATACGCGTGAACCAGTAGATGGCAGTCATACATAAGAGATATATGCAAACTGCAATATGACTCAAGTAAACAACACGATAAGTGTGACCAGTAGATGGCAGTCATACATAAGAGACATGTGTAGACTGCAATATGACTCAAGTAAACAACAGGATACGCGTGACCCAGTAGATGACAGTCATACATAAGAGATATATGAAAACTGCAATATGACTCAAGTAAACAACACGATAAGTGTGACCAGTAGATGGCAGTCATACATAAGAGATACATGCAGACTGCAATATGACTCAAGTAAACAACACATTAAGTGTGACCAGTAGATGGAAGTCACACATAAGAGATATGTGTAGACTGCAATATGACTCAAGTAAACAACACAATACGCATGACCCAGTAGATGGCAGTCATACATAAGAGATACATGCAGACTGCAATAGGACTCAAGTAAACCACACAATAAGTGTGACCAGTAGATGGCAGTCATACATAAGAGATACATGCAGACTGCAATAGGACTCAAGTAAACAACACGATAAGTGTGACCAGTAGATGGCAGTCATACATAAGATAAATGTGTAGACTGCAATAGGACTTAATTAAACAACACAATTAGTCTGACCAGTAAATGGCAGTCATACATAAGAGATACAGTACATGTAGACTGCAATATGAAGGGAGTCACACATAAGAGGTTTGTGTATTCTGCAATAAGACTCAAATAAACGACACAATAAGTGTGACCAGTAGATGGCAGTCACACATAAGATAAATGTGTAGACTGCAATATGACTCAAGTAAACAACACAATACGCGTGACCCAGTAGATGACAGTCATGCATAAGAGATATATGAAAACTGCAATATGGCTCAAGTAATTAACACGATAAGTGTGATCAGTAGAGGGCGGTCATACATAAGAGATACATGCAGACTGCAATATGACTCAAGTAAACAACACAATAAGTGTGACCAGTAGATGGCAGTCTTACATAAGAGATACATGCAAACTGCAATATGACTCAAGTAAATAACACAATAAGTGTGATCAGTAGAGGGCAGTCATACATAAGAGATACATGCAGACTGCAATATGACTCAAGTAAACAACACGATAAGTGTGACCAGTAGATGGCAGTCATACATAAGAGAAATGTGTAGACTGCAATATGACTTAATTAAACAACACAATTAGTCTGACCAGTAGATGTCAGTCATACATAAGAGATAAATGTCGACTGCAATACGGTGGCAGTCACACATAAGAGGTATGTGTCTACTGCGATATGACTCAAGTAACTAACAAGATAAGTGTGACCAGTAAATGGCAGTCATACATAAGAGATACATGTAGACTGCAATATGAAGGGAGTCACACATAAGAGATATGTGTATTCTGCAATAAGACTCAAATAAACGACACGATAAGTGTGACCAGTAGATGGCAGTAATACATAAGAGATACATGCAGACTGCAAGATGACTCAAGTAAACAACACAATTGTGACCAGTAGATGTCAATCGCACATAAGAGATACGTGTAGACTGCAATATGACTCAAGTAAACAACACAATACGCATGACCCAGTAGATGGCAGTCATACATAAGAGACATGTGTAGACTGCAATATGACTCAAGTAAACAACACAATAAGTGTGACCAGTAGAGGGCAGTCATACATAAGAGATACATGCAGACTGCAATATGACTCAATTAAACAACACGATAAGTGTGACCAGTAGATGGCAGTCATACATAAGAGAAATGTGTAGACTGCAATATGACTTAATTAAACAACACAATTAGTCCGACCAGTAGATGTCAGTCATACATAAGAGATAAATGTCGACTGCAATACGGTGGCAGTCACACAGAAGAGGTATGTGTCTACTGCGATATGACTCAAGTAAATAACACGATAAGTGTGACCAGTAAATGGTCACACTTATCGTATTGAGTCCTCCCAGCAGATACATGTAGACTGCAATATGAAGGGAGTCACACATAAGAGATATGTGTATTCTGCAATAAGACTCAAATAAACGACACGCTAAGTCTGACCAGTAGATGGCAGTAATACATAAGAGATACATGCAGACTGCAAGATGACTCAAGTAAACAACACAATAATTGTGACCAGTAGATGTCAGTCACACATAAGAGATACGTGTAGACTGCAATATGACTCAAGTAAACAACACAATACGCATGACCCAGTAGATGGCAGTCATACATAAGAGACATGTGTAGACTGCAATATGACTCAAGTAAACAACACAATAAGTGTGACCAGTAGATGGCAGTCATACATAAGAGATACATGCAGACTGCAATAGGACTCAAGTAAACAACACAATAAGTGTGACCAGTAGATGGCAGTCATACATAAGAGATACATGCAGACTGCAATAGGACTCAAGTAAACAACACAATAAGTGTGACCAGTAGATGGCAGTCATACATAAGAGATACATGCAGACTGCAATAGGACTCAAGTAAACAACACAATAAGTGTGACCAGTAGATGGCAGTCATACATAAGAGATACATGCAGACTGCAATAGGACTCAAGTAAACAACACAATAAGTGTGACCAGTAGATGGCAGTCATACATAAGAGATACATGCAGACTGCAATAGGACTCAAGTAAACAACACAATAAGTGTGACCAGTAGATGGCAGTCTTACATAAGAGATACATGCAGACTGCAATATGACTCAAGTTTACAACACAATAAGTGTGACCAGTAGATGGCAGATGTATTTCTCATTGTATTTTGCATTTAAACTATGAATACTAGTCTTACATAAGAGACTGCAATATGACTCAAGTAAACAACACGATAAGTGTGACCAGTAGATGGCAGTCATACATAAGAGAAATGTCTAGACTGCAATATGACTTAATTAAACAACACAATTAGTCTGACCAGTAGATGTCAGTCATACATAAGAGATACATGCAGACTGCAATATGACTCAAGTAAACAACACAATAATTGTGACCAGTAGATGGCAGTCTTACATAAGAGATACATGCAGACTGCAATATGACTCAAGTAAACAACACAATAAGTGTGACCAGTAGATGGCAGTCTTACATAAGAGATACATGCAGACTGCAATATGACTCAAGTAAACAACACGATAAGTGTGACCAGTAGATGGCAGTCATACATAAGAGATACATGCAGACTGCAATATGACTCAAGTTTACAACACAATAAGTGTGACCAGTAGATGGCAGATGTATTTCTCATTGTATTCCGCATTTAAACTATGAATATTTACTCCAAAATGTGTTTTTTGTTTACATTTCTGGGTGTCTGGAATGGATTTGAAATGACTGTATTTCTACGTGGAAAAGGTGTTGAAATTCGCTTCTATCTACTCTTAACTCAAATCCATGCATGTCTCATTTTGGACTACTTAGTGATCTTTTTGCAAGCCTGACTAAAAAGAATGAATTTAACACACACACTTTGTAATGAACTCATTGGCTTTGCCAAAAGAAAAAAAAAAGGAAAATGCCTGAAAGGAAGTTCATGCACATTTTGCAGAAGAAGTTGTTGTTCTGCCGCTTGCCTCCCGAGCCTGGCAGGAGACATCCAGCGCTCACAGTAAACACGTTTAATGGCCACAAAATAAAGGACTAATTGCACCGCAGAGGGCAGACGGCCTGACTTCCAATCACACTGGGAGGGGAACGCTGACATCAGTGGATTATAGAGACAAATAACAAAGTTTAAACCACTGGAACATCTTTAAAACGTTACAACTTTACGCCAAAATAACTCATAAATCAAAGCAGAGCTGCTGATTACACTTTGTTGCATTATTATGTGTTGGGACAAAATGGGTAATTCACTAAAACACACCAGATTATTGCACGATATTAACACCTTTCTTTGTTATTTTGACAATATGGGGACCAACGCAGTCCGAACCCTGTACATCGTGTATATACCTCCCCAATTTTTGGAATTTTCGGATTATTAGTCGCTCCAGAGTATGTCGCCATACTTGCCAACCCTCCCGGATTTTCCCGGAGACTCCCGAAATTCAGCGCCTCTCCCTAAAACCTCCCGGGACAAATTTTCTACCGAAAATGTCCCGAAATTCAGGCGGAGCTGGAGAAGGCGGACTTGAGTGAGGACAGCCTGTTTTCACGTCCGCTTTCCCACAATATAAACAGCGTGTCTGCCCAATGACTTTATAACTGCAGAATGATCGAGGGCGAGTTCTTGGTTTCTTATGTGGGTTTATTGCTAGGCAGTTTCATTAACGTCCTCCCAGCGCGGTAACAACACACAACAACAGCAGTCACGTTTTCGTCTACCGTGAAGCAGTTCGTCTGCCGTAAACAGCAATGTTGTGACACTCTTTAACAGGACAATACTGCCATCTACTATTCATGCATATGGCTAGAAAAATAGTGACAGAGAATAGAACAAGGATGGACAATTCAACCCTTAACTCAACAATGAGTAGATGAGTGTTATGTGTGTGTATATGTGTGAATAAATTAACACTGAAATTCAGGTATTTATTTTATTCATATATATATATATATATATATATATATATGAAATACTTGACTCTTAACCATGCCCCCCACCTCCCGAAATCGGAGGTCTCAAGGTTGGCAAGTATGTACGTCGCACTGGCTGAAAATGCATAATAAAGAAGGGGGAAAAAACATATATAAGTCGCACTGGAGTATAAGTCGCATTTTTGGGGGAGATTTATTTGATAAAAGCCAACAGCAAGAATAGACATTTGAAAGGCAATTTAAAATAAATAAAGAATAGTGAACAAAAGGCTGAATAATATAATAATATGATGCAAAAAAAAACCCTCAGGATGACATCTTGTAATATTTTCAGTGTTTTTTTTTCTTATTTTTAACTACTTGACACATTTATTCCAATTAATTTCCCATTAATTCCCATGAAAAGTTTCCAACTTCGAATAGCTTTTTGTGTCATGTCTGTTGATCATATTTTAGTTTTTCCATGTGCTGTTTGTTTTTTGGACCCTTTTTAGTTCCTGGTTGTGTCCTCTTGCTTGTTTTGTTTCCATGACTACTCGTTAGTTTCACCCGTCTCACATTTTGCACTCGCGCACCTGTCACTAATCAGGTCGGTATCATTTAAGCTTGCAGTTGCCAGGCAGTCGGCCTGGCGACATTACCTCCTTGACACCCATGCTGTCTGATATCCTTACTACTCACGCCATTCTCACGCTGCCATAGTTTCCTTGCTGCTCGTTTCCTGCCACGTGAGTTTTGTGTGTTCTTGTCATACTAAGTGTTTATTTGTTTCATGTTTGTAGTTGTTTTGCCCTATTGCTAGTTTTTGTTTCATAAGTCAAGTTTGTTCTCCGCCGTTGTGCGCGCCTTTAGTTTTGTACCTTTTGTTAGAATTAAAATAAAATCATGTACAAACCCCGTTTCCATATGAGTTGGGAAATTGTGTTAGATGTAAATATAAACAGAATACAATGATTTGCAAATCCTTTTCAAGCCATATTCAGTTGAATATGCTACAAAGACAACATATTTGATGTTCAAACTCATACACATTTTTTTTTGCCAATAATCATTAACTGATGCCAGCAACACGTGACAAAGAAGTTGGGAAAGGTGGCAATAAATACCGATAAAGTTGAGGAATGCTCATCAAACACTTATTTGGAGCATCCCACAGGTGTGCAGGCTAATTGGGAACAGGTGGGTGCCATGATTGGCTATAAAAACAGCTTCCCCCAAAAAATGCTCAGTCTTTCACAAGAAAGGATGTGGCGAGGTACACCCCTTTGTCCACAACTGTGTGAGCAAATAGTCAAACAGTTTAAGAACAACCTTTCTCAAAGTGCAATTGCAAGAAATTTAGGGATTTCAACATCTACACTCCATAATATCATCAAAAGGTTCAGAGAATGCGGAGAAATCACTCCACGTAAGCAGCATGGCCGGAAACCAACATTGAATGCCCGTGACCTTCGAACCCTCAGACGGCACTGTATCAAAAACTGACAAGGATATCACCACATGAGCTCAGGAACACTTCAAAAAACCACTGTCACTCAATACAGTTTGTCGCTACATCTGTAAGTGCAAGTTAAAGCTCTACTATGCAAAGCGAAAGCCATTTATCAACAACATCCAGAAACGGCGCCGGCTTCTCTGGGCTCAAGATCATCCAAGATGGACTGATGCAAAGTGGAAAAGTGTTCTGTGGTCTGACGAGTCCAAATTTCAAATTGTTTTTGGAAATATTCGATATTGTGTCATCCGGACCGAAGGGGAAGTGAACCATCCAGACTGTCATCGACGCAAAGTTGAAAAGCCAGCATCTGTGATGGTATGGGGGTGCATTAGTGCCCAAGGCATGGGTAACTTACACATCTGTGAAGGCACCATTAATGCTGAAAGGTACATACAGGTTTTGGAACAACATATGCTGCCATCTAAGCGCCGTTTTTTTCATGGACGCCCCTGCTTATTTCAGCAAGACAATGCCAAGCCACGTGTTACAACAGCGGGGTTTCGTATAAAAAGAGTGCGGGTACTTTCCTGGATCGCCTGCAGTCCAGACCTGTCTCCCATGGAAAATGTGTGGCACATTATGAAGCGTAAAATAGGACAGCGGAGACCCCGGACTGTTGAAGGACTGAAGCTCTACATAAAACAAGAATGGGAAAGAATTCCACTTTCAAAGCTTCAACAATTAGTTTCCTCAGTTCCCAAACGTTTTTTGAGTGTTGTTAAAAGAAAAGGTGATGTAACACAGTGGTGAACATCAATCAATCAATCAATCAATGTTTATTTATATAGCCCCAAATCACAAATGTCTCAAAGGACTGCACAAATCATTACGACTACAACATCCTCGGAAGAACCCACAAAAGGGCAAGGAAAACTCACACCCAGTGGGCAGGGAGAATTCACATTCAGTGGGACGCCAGTGACAATGCTGACTATGAGAAACCTTGGAGAGGACCTCAGATGTGGGCAACCCCCCCCCTCTAGGGGACCGAAAGCAATGGATGTCGAGCGGGTCTAACATGATACTGTGAAAGTTCAATCCATAGTGGCTCCAAGACAGCAGTGAGAGTCCCGTCCACAGGAAACCATCTCAAGCGGATCAGCAGCGTAGAGATGTCCCCAACCGATACAGGCGAGCGGTCCATCCTGGGTCCAGACGAGCGGTCCATCCTGGGTCTCGACTCTGGACAGTCAGTACTTCATCCATGGTCATCGGACCGGACCCCCTCCACAAGGGAGGGGGGGACATAGGAGAAAGAAAAGAAGCGGCAGATCAACTGGTCTAAAAAGGAGGTCTATTTAAAGGCTAGAGTATACAGATGAGTTTTAAGATGAGACATGCCCTTTCCCAACTACTTTGGCACGTGTTGCAGCCATGAAATTCTAAGTTAATTATTATTTGCAATAAAAAAAATGAAGTTTATGAGTTTGAACATCAAATATGTTGTCTTTGTAGCATATTCAACTGAATATGGCTTGAAAAGGATTTGCAAATCATTGTATTCTGTTTATATTTACATCTAACACAATTTCCCAACTCATATGGAAACAGGGTTTGTACATGAATGACCAGTTCTGCTGCAACGTGACAGATCTGGTAAAAAAAAAAAGGTTACAAACGGCAGGAAGGTGTTGGTTCCTGCAAAGCGTGAGAGTGCGGGATTGAAGATGAGAGCCATATCCACATCCACCTCCAGTATCGCTCCAAAAAGCAGCCGTCTCGCTTTCTCTCGCTCCTCTCCGCTCTTCCTTTGTCCTCCCCTGCCAGACAGATGACAGAATGTGGAAGGAGGGATTGAGGGAGGAGAGCCAGGGACAGAAGGACAGCAGATTCTTGGACGTGCCTGCGAGCCGCTGCACTTTCCCGCAACCTCAACTCCTCGCACACCCAAATAATCACCGCCCACGTTCTCCTTCTAGACCACCCGCCCGCCCCCCGTGGCCATGACTGTGCCAGCCAGCGCTGATAAAGTTTGGACTGTGGCGCACATCCCGGTTCATCCCAGAGGTGCCGTCTTCTCAAGCTGAGGTCGGCGGTATTTGTGGGGAAAGTTCTGCAAGAACCTGGAGGATGTTTTGTTTTTGTAAAGGTCCGTTTTCAGGATGGCCTTCTTTAAAGTTCCATCAATCAATCAATCAATCAATGTTTATTTATATAGCCCTAAGTCACAATTGTCTCAAAGGGCTGCACAAGCCACAACGACATCCTCGGTTCATGATATGAGGGCAAGGAAAAACTCACAACCCAGTGGGATGTCAATGTGAATGACTATGAGAAACCTTGGAGAGGGGCTAGCATATTATTGTGAGAGTCCAATCCATAGTGGATCTAACATAATAGTGAGAGTCCAGTCCATAGTGGATCTAACATAATAGTGAGAGTCCAATCCATAGTGGATCTAACATAATAGTGTGAGTCCAGTCCATAGTGGATCTAACATAATAGTGAGAGTCCAGTCCATAGTGGATCTAACATAATAGTGAGAGTCCAGTCTATAGTGGATCTAACATAATAGTGTGAGAGGCCAGTCCATAGTGGATCTAACATAATAGTGTGAGAGGCCAGTCCATAGTGGATCTAACATAATAGTGAGAGTCCAGTCCATAGTGGATCTAACATAATAGTGAGAGTCCAGTCCATAGTGGATCTAACATAATAGTGAGAGTCCAGTCCATAGTGGATCTAACATAATAGTGAGAGTCCAGTCCATAGTGGATCTAACATAATAGTGAGAGTCCAGTCCATAGTGGATCTAACATAATAGTGAGAGTCCAGTCCATAGTGGATCTAACATAATAGCGTGAGAGTCCAGTCCATAGTGGATCTAACATAATAGTGAGAGTCCAGTCCATAGTGGATCTAGCATAATAGTGTGAGAGTCCAGTCCATTGTGGATCTAACATAATAGTGCGAGAGCCCAGTCCATAGTGGATCTAACATAATAGTGAGAGTCCAGTCCATGGTGGATCTAACATAATAGTGAGAGTCCAGTCCATAGTGGATCTAACATAAAAGTGTGACAGTCCAGTCCATAGCGGATCTAACATAATAGTGTGAGAGGCCAGTCCATAGTGGATCTAACATAATAGTGAGAGTCCAGTCCATGGTGGATCTAACATAATAGTGAGAGAGTCCAGTCCATAGTGGATCTAACATAAAAGTGAGAGTCCAGTCCATAGTGGATCTAACATAATAGTGAGAGTCCAGTCCATAGTGGATCTAACATAATAGTGAAAGTCCAGTCCATAGTGGATCTAACATAATAGTGAGAGTCCAGTCCATGGTGGATCTAACACAATAGTGAGAGTCCAGTCCATAGTGGATCTAACATAATAGTGAGAGTCCAGTCCATAGTGGATCTAACATAATAGTTTGAGAGTCCAGTCCATAGTGGATCTAACATAATAGTGAAAGTCCAGTCCATAGTGGATCTAACGTAATAGTGAGAGTCCAGTCCATAGTGGATCTAACATAATAGTGTGAGAGTCCATTCCATAGTGGATCTAACATAATAGTGTGAGAGTCCAGTCCATAGTGGATATAACATAATAGTGAGAGTCCAGTCCATAGTTGATCCAACATAATAGTGAGAGTCCAGTCCATAGTGGATCTAACATAATAGTGAGAGTCAAGTCCATAGTGGATCTAACATAATAGTGAGAGTCCAGTCCATAGTGGATCTAACATAAAAGTGAGAGTCCAGTCCATAGTGGATCTAACATAATAGTGAGAGTCCAGTTCATAGAGCTCAAATAGTCTTAATAGCATGTTAGCATGTTAGCATCGATTGACCAAATATGCCTAATTAGCACTCCAGCAAATCAATGAAATAAAAAAAAGCTGACCTTTGTGGATTCACACACAGCATAAAATGTTTGGTGGACAACATGAGACGAAGACGGCGTGGCATAAAACATGTCTTTCTGTGGCAGCGTCGGAGAAAGTTGTGCATGTAAACAAACGGCGGTGAGTTCAAAGATCGCTCAAATGAGTAGGACAGAACAGTGCTGGCCAAATACTCTCATCAGTGAAGCACGTTTAATATAAACAGTGGGATTTCTTACAATTAGGAGGGTTTGTGTCATATATCCACACACACATATATATATATATATATATATATATATATATATATATATATATATATATATATATATATATATATATATATATATATATATATATATATAAATATATATTGTGACGGTCTCTTGCCGTTGTCGTGCGGGTTCCACGGACCGTCAAGGAAGGACATGTTTGATCAGGTTTGACTCTTGTTTATTCTTTCAATAACAAGCTTTGTCTTGTTATATATACATATATATATATATATATATATATATATATATATATATATATAGATGTGTATATATATATGTATATATGCATGTGTATGTATGTATACATGTGTATATATATGTGTATATATATGTATACATGTATATATATATATATGTATACATGTATATGTATATATATATGTATATATATATACATGTGTATATGTATATATATATATATATATATATATACATGTATATATGTATTTATATATATATATATATATATATATATATATATATATATATATATATATATATAATATACATACATACATATATATTGTGACGGTCTCTTGCCGTCGTCGTGCGGGTTCCACGGACCGTCAAGGAAGGACATGTTTGAGCAGGTTTGACTCTCGTTTATTCTTTCAATAACAAGCTTTGTCTTCGGGTCGGGACGCTTTTCAGCCTCCTTCTCTCCTGCTCGCTTTCAGCCGGCCGCGTCGTGTCCGTCTTCGGCTCGTTCTCTGTCGCTCTTCGTTCGTCGTCGCAGGCTCTCCAACCCCTTCTGCCTTGATCTCTCCTCCTTCTCCCCTTTTATACAGCCAGAGGAGAAATGTCAATTGTGTTCAGGTGCGTGATCCACGCACCTGAATTAGATTGCGGCCGCGTCGCTCCCGGCACGCCCCGCCTCTCCACTCAGCCGCATTCTCCGCCTCCTTGCCGCCATCTTGGGCAGGGCTAGAGCGTGCCCTACCCCACTGTCGGCCCGTCGGCTCTGCCTCTCCACATATGTATATATATATTTAGTTTTTTTTCACACATCTTTGAAAAAGCTCCAGGGAGCCACTAGGGTGGCGCTAAAGACCCCAAATTTAGGAGAATATTTTGATATCTGGTGTAGTCCACAAGCTTTCTTACTTTTATTTTATTTATTTATTTTTTTTAACCGGTTGTCAAAAAGGGCCGAATAACAATTCCGGGCGGTCACTACGTGTGTGTTTGTGTGTCAGCCGACTGATGTTGTTAGACTGCAGGCCCATTATAATTCCAAACTGCTTAAGGGGAGCACATTTTTATACCAAAGTGCAAATTGGACGGCAAATCACCAAGTGGAGGAAAATGCGACTTCGACTTCTTGGCTTCTGGAGCCCGTGGGGGACAGCCTTGTGTTTGTATGTATAGCCCCCCCCCCTTGATTGTTTATTTGGATTGAACCGGCAATCTGCCGCGTCGCTCCCAGGTCGCTCATCACGAGTTGTTTGCCGCTGCAGAAGAGAAAGGCGGGGGGGGGGGGGGCGTTACATTTCTGAAATTGTCAGTAAGCCTCCGGGCGAAAAGCTTTAAGTTAAGGTTCAAAAGAATGGCAGGGGGAAAGGAAAAAAAACAAAAAAAAAAACAGCTTTCGTTTTTATTTTTTTTCAAGCTGCTGGAGAGCTGGGTAGTGTGAGGTCAAAGGTCAGGGGAGAGGAAGTTTAATAAAGCAAGAAAGGGGAGGGCCAAATGTGGAAATGGGGGGGGGGAAGAGTTTGATTGATTGTTTCCTGTCCGTGCTCGCCTGCTTCTGTCGTCTACATCCCCTCGGTTGGTAGAGCGGCTGTGCCAGCAACTTGAGGGTTGCAGGTTCGATTCCCGCATTCGCCATCCTAGTCACGGCCGTTGTGTCCTTGGGCAAGACATTTTACCCACCTGCTCCCAGTGCCACCCACACTGGTTTGAATGTAACTTAGATATTGGGTTTCACTCTGTAAAGCGCTTTGAGTCACGAGAGAAAAAGCGCTATATAAATATAATTCACTTCACTCCTCACTCTTGTCCGCTTATTTCTTACAAGACCCTTGCACATTGGAATTAAATACATTAATGCAGCTCGGAATAAATATGTCTATGTCCCGGTATCAAAATATTGGTATCAGGTTCATGTCAGGACTCTGTGCAGGCCAGTCAAGTTTGTCCATATGTATGTATACACTGTATGTATTTATATGTATGTATATATGTGTATGTATATGTATGTATATATGTATGTATATATATATGTATGTATTTATATGTATCTTTATATGTATGTATATGTATGTATATATATGTATATATGTATGAGAGGAAGTTTAATAAAGCAAGAAAGGGGGAGGGCCAAATGTGGAAATGGGGGGGGGGAGTTTGATTGATTGTTTCCTGTCCGTGCTCGCCTGCTTCTGTCGTCTACATCCCCTCCGTTGGTAGAGCGGCTGTGCCAGCAACTTGAGGGTTGCAGGTTCGATTCCCGCATCCGCCATCCTAGTCACTGCCGTTGTGTCCTTGGGCAAGACACTTTACCCACCTGCTCCCAGTGCCACCCACACTGGTTTGAATGTAACTTAGATATTGGGTTTCACTATGTAAAGCGCTTTGAGTCACTAGAGAAAAAGCGCTATATAAATATAATTCACTTCACTCCTCACTCTTGTCCGCTTATTTCTTACAAGACCCTTGCACATTGGAATTAAATACATTAATCCAGCTCGGAATAAATA
>NC_084616.1:5187710-5232710 GCF_033978795.1 Nerophis ophidion
CTAACAGATTTTGTAGTAACAAAAACCAGCTCAGTTGCCAAAATGTTCTGTAAAACTTTCAATTTGCAGTAATCCACTGGAAAATACAAACGTAGATTTTATAGTAAAAAAAAACAACTCAATCTCAAAAATGTTCTGTAAAATTTCCAATTTGCGGTAATGCACTGTGAAAACAAACATAGATTTTGTGGTAACAAAAACCAGCTAAGTAGCTAAAATTTTCAATTTGCATTAATCCACCGTAAAACAAACATATAATTTATCGTAATTAAAAACAGCTCAGTCGCTAAAATGTTCTGTAAAATTTTCACTTTACAGTAATGCACTGTAAAAACAAACATTGATTGTAACAAAAAAACAGCTCAGTCGCTAAAATTTTCTGTCACATTTTCAATTTACAGTAATGCACTGTAAAAAGACACATATTTTTTAGTAAAAAAAAACCAGCTAAATTGCTAAAATGTTCTGTAAAATTTTTATTTTGCAGCAAAGGACTGTAAAAACAAACATAGATTTTATAGAACAAAAACAGCTCAGTCGCTAAAATTTTTGCAAATTTTAAATTTGCAGTAATGCACTGTAAAACCTAACAGATTTTGTAGTAACAAAAACCAGCTCAGTTGCCAAAATGTTCTGTAAAACTTTCAATTTGCAGTAATCCACTGGAAAATAAAAACATAGATTTTATGGTAAAAAAAAACAACAACTCAATCTCAAAAATGTTTTGTAAAATTTCCAATTTGCAGTAATGCACTGTAAAAACAAACATAGATTTTATAGTAACAAAAATCAGCTCAGCCACTAAAATTTTCTGTAAAATTTTCAATTGGCGGTAATGCACTGTAAAAACAAACATAGATTTTGTGGTAACAAAAACCAGCTAAGTAGCTAAAATTTTGTGTAAAATTTTCAATTTGCATTAATCCACCGTAAAAAAAAACATAGATTTTATCGTAATTAAAAACAGCTCAGTCGCTAAAATGTTCTGTAAAATGTTCAATTTGCAGTAATGTACTGTAAAAACAAACATTGATTGTGACAAAAAAACAGCTCAGTCGCTAAAATGTTCTGTCACATTTTCAATTTACAGTAATGCACTGTAAAAAGACACATATTTTTTAGTAAAAAAAACAGCTAATTTGCTAAAATGTTCTGTAAAATTTTTATTTTGCAGCAAAGCACTATAAAAACAAACATAGATTTTATAGAACAAAAACAGCTCAGTCGCTAAAATTTTTGCAAATTTTCAATTTGCAGTAATGCACTGTAAAACCTAACATATTTTGTAGTAACACAAACCAGCTCAGTTGCCAAAATGTTCTGTAAAACTTTCAATTTGCAGTAATCCATTGGAAAATACAAACGTAGATTTTATAGTAAAAAAAAACAACTCAATCTCAAAAATGTTCTGTAAAATTTTCAATTTGCAGTAATGCACTGTAAAAACAAACATAGATTTTATAGTAACAAAAATCAGCTCAGCCACTAAAATGTTCTGTAAAAATTTCAATTAGCGGTAATGCACTGTAAAAACAAACAGATTTTGTGGTAACAAAAACCAGCTAAGTAGCTAAAATTTTGTGTCAAATTTTCAATTTGCATTAATCCACCGTAAAACAAACATAGATTTTATCGTAATTAAAAACAGCTCAGTCGCTAAAATGTTCTGTAAAATGTTCAATTTGCAGTAATGCACTGTAAAAACAAACATTGATTGTAACAAAAAACAGCTCAGTCGCTAAAATTTTCTGTCACATTTTCAATTTACAGTAATGCACTGTAAAAAGACACATTTTTTAGTAAAAAAAACAGCTAATTTGCTAAAATGTTCTGTAAAATTTTTATCTTGCAGCAATGCACTGTAAAAACAAACATAGATTTTATAGAACAAAAACAGCTCAGTCGCTAAAATTTTTGCAAATTTTCAATTTGCAGTAATGCACTGTAAAACCTAACAGATTTTGTAGTGACAAAAATCAGATCAGTCGCTAAAATTTTCTGGAAAATGTTCGGTTTGTTGTGTTTTTGCCATCATGTTTAGTTATTCCTTTTAAAAAAGAACTACATGGGGAGGTTGCTTACAGCCGCAGCTGTTTTTTAACCAAGCCCTAATTAGTGAACTCTGCTGTTATTTGCTTTTCTAGACCACACACCCGGCGACTACGCTAGACTACAGTAAATTCCAAACTATAAGCCGCTTATTTATTCCTTGTTTATGAGAGGGAGCGGCTAAAATATGGATTTTTCTTTGCTGACTATGATAAAAATAATTTTATAAAAACAAAATTTGCAAAAACAGGGTGTTTTATTGTTTGTGCTATGGCGCCATCTTTTGGACGAATTTACTCAAATTTGTGTCCTTCCATTTAGTCCTTTTCACCAACCAGAACTAGAGTACTGTTCCGTCTTCTAGCCATCCATAGCGGATCTACCTGATGGATTCTTCAATCATCACTCCGTGCAAGGTTTTAACATTTTACAATATAACTAAAACAATTCTTACTTACTGACCCGTCCCATGTGTGATGTCTGTAAGAGTGTTTTCCCGCTTATTTCTATGTGCTGTTGTAATGTAATAAAGTTAGCGCTGTTGGCATTAGCTAATATGCTAACACAACATTAAGTTTTTACCATTTTTACTAGTTTGAAAACAATTAAGGTATGTAAATAAACATTTACTGTGTTAATTAATTTCACAAAAAATAGTTCGAGTCATACCAAAGACCATAAAAATGGGAGCCATTACTTCCCTGCTTGCCACTCAGCATCAAGGCTTGGAATTGGGGGTTAAATCAGCCAAAAATATTCCCAGGCGTGGCCACAGCTGCTGCTCACTGCTCCCCTCACCTCCCAGGGGGTGATCAAGGGTGATGGGTCAAATGCAAAGAATAATTTTGCTACACCTAGTGTGTGTGTGACAATCATTGGTACTTTAACTTTAACTGACATGTTTTTCCCTGCGACCTCAAAAGGGACAAGCGGTAGAAAATGGATGCATGTTTTTCTTCTAAAATCTAGTGGTTGCAGTTTATATGCCGGTGTGTTCTATAGTCTGGAAAATACAGTGTACAATGTACAGTAGGAAGGGGATTTATATGGCCCCCGTTTTTTTTGCACGGTTTACCTGACACATGAAACGTGACAAATTCTCGCACTATCCCCTAGGGCAGTATGTGAATTGGGAATTATATTTATATAGCGCTTTTTTCTATTGACTCATAGCGCATTTACATAGTGAAATCCAACATCTAAGTGTGAACGACTCACACTGTCGTCGTGCGGGTTACATGGACCACTCAGGAAGGACATTGCTTTTGAGCAGGTTTGACCCTTTTATTTTTTTCAAATAAAGCTTTGCCTTCAGGTCGGATCGCTTTTCAGCTACTCCTCTCCTTCTGCTCGCTCACGGTCCGCTTTTCAGCTGCCGTCGTCGTCGTCCTCGTCTCCTCTTTGTTCCCGTTCCTCGGTCGCTGCTGCGGGCTCTCCTCCTCCTTCTGCCCCGATCTCTCCTCCTTCTCCCCTTTTATACATCGTGAGGAGATAAGTTAATTGTGTTCCGGTGCGCGATCTACACACCTGCACATGACTGCCTCTCCGCACGGCCGCATTCTCCGCCTCTTAGCCGCCATCTTGGGCCGGGCTCCAGCGCGCACTGCCGCTCCATCGGACCTTCGTCTCCGCCTCTCCACACTAAGTTACATTTCAAACCAGTGTGGGTAAAAGTGTCTTGCTCATGGATACAGCGGCAGTAACTAGGATGGCGGAAGCGGGGATCGAACCTGGAACCCTCCCGTTTTTGGCACGGCCGCTCTATTGACCGAGCTATACCGCCCCATAGAGTTCTGAATGTTTTGTTGCACATTCAATTTTGACCACGGCGTCGTTTGCCACGTGGTGTGGCGCTTTCCGTCATTTTCGGCAGACTGCATTGGGGCCGTGCGAATCCATTCTCCACAGTGTGGGATTTTCTTGCTTAATTCTTGTCGTTCATTACAGACTAAACTATTGTTTGTCGCATGCAAACGCGCCATTTTTTGTTTATGGCTATGACCTTACAAACAAAGTGCGTTTATTATGTTTATTTTTATTTTTTTATGTTATTGACTCTGCTTTTTAGTTCTCTCCTCACTCAGTGAGTATCGGGCCCCCTGAAGTACACTCGCAATGATGAATGCCGTCCGCGTCTTTAGCTGCTATTGAATTATAATTCAGCGTATGCTGGCAGCGCTGCAAGTGTCGCACGCAGGCAGCAATATCAAAACTCCAATAAAATCATCACCGGGGGAACAAAAAGTGTTGATTTTATGTTATTTTTCACAAGGTGAAGTCCTATTCAGGATCAGATGTGTACAATATGTCAGGTTTTTCTTAGTCGGATTTATTAGGGACTGAATGTCCTTTTGGGACAGAGGACCCTATTGTATTTCTAAGGGTTTATTATTATTATACCGCCGCTTCTTTGAGCTGTAATTTGACCCCCTTAACATGCGTCAAAACTCGCCAAATTTGACACACACATCAGGACTGGCAAAAATTACGATCTAATCAAAAAACCCAAAACTAAAAATAGCGCTCTAGCGCCCCCCTAGGAAAAAAAAGACAAAACTGCTTGTAACTTCTGTTAGGAATGTGGTAGAGACATGAAACAAAAACTTCTATGTAGGCCTGAGTTAGACCTAGATTTAATACATAGACATCCTTCAGCAAAAATCGACAGGAAGTTGGCAAAAACCCCTTCAAAACAAAAGTTTCCTAAAAAATGTCATTTTTGCTTCTCTGAGCTGTAATTCGACCCCCTTAAAATGCTTCAAAACTCACCAAACTGGACACACACATCAGGACTGGTAAAAATTGCCATCTAATAAAAAACAACAACCCAAAACTCGAAATTGCGCTCTAGCGCCCCCTAGGAATAAAATACAGACAAAACTGCTCTTGTGAAGAAAACACAGACAAAACTGCTTGTAACTTCCGGTAGGAATGTTGTAGAGACATGAAACAAAAACATCTAAGTATGTCTCACTTAGACCTACATTTCACTCATTTACATCCTTCAGCAAAAATAGACAAGAAGTTGGCAAAAACCCCTTCAAAACAAAACTTTCCTAAAAAATGTCATTTTTGCCTCTCTGAGCTGTAGTTTGACCCCCTTAAAATGCTTCAAAACTCACCAAACTGGACACACACATCAGGACTGGTAAAAATTGCGATCTAATAAAAAACAACAACCCAAAACTCAAAATTGCGCTCTAGCGCCCCCTAGGAATAATACATAGACAAAACTGCTCCTAGGGAGAAAACACAGACAAAACTTATTGTAACTTCCGGTAGGAATGTCGTAGAGACATGAAACAAAAACTTTTATGTAGGTCTCACTTAGACCTACATTTCATTTATTGACATCCTTCAGCAAAAATCAACAGGAAGTTGGCAAAAACCCCTTCAAAAGAAAAGTTTCCTAAAAAAATGTAATTTTTGCCTCTCTGAGCTGTAATTTGACCCCCTTAAAATGCTTCAAAACTCACCAAACTGGACACACACATCAGGACTGGTGAAAATTGCGATTTTATATAAAAAAATAAACTCAAAATTGCGCTGTAGCGCCCCCTAGGAATAAAACACAGACACAAATTGCTCCTAGGAAGAAAACAAGACCACACTGCTTGTAACTTCCGGTAGGAATGTCGTAGTGACATGAAACAAAAACCTCTATGTAGGTCTCACTTAGAACTACATTTCATTTATTGACAGGCTTCAGCAAAAATCTACAGGAAGTTGGCAATTACCCCTTCAAAACAAAAGTTTTGTAAAAACCCGTCACCTTTTTCCAAACATTATCTCCTCTGAGCGCGTTTATTGTGTCGGCTTCAAACTCGCACAGGAGAGAGATTGAACCCTTCTGTTTAAAAGTTGACAAAATAGTTTTTCTAACTGCTCCGGTTTTGATTATACGAGCCTTCAGAAAACTGCTGTTGCGCTGCTGCCGTCTCAAGATGGGCGCTTAAAAGCAGGAAGCACCAGCGTGACCACACAATGCAGAGAAGGTAGGTAATGTGCGGGTAAAGATATGTAGACTGGGTGAAAGAAGGAGGCACCAGTTTGACACCAGGATACAGAGAAGGTAGGTAAAGTGCAGGTAAAGATATGTTGTCTGGGTGATGGCAGGAAGCACCAGCATGTATGGGTGACAGAAAGAAGCACCAGTGTGACCCCAGGATGCAGGGAAGGCAGGTAATGTGCAGGTAAAGATATGTTGACTGGGTGAAAGAAGGAGGCACCAGTGTGACCCCAGGATGCAGGAAAGGTAGGCAAAGTGCAGGTAAAGATATGTTGAATGGGTAAAAGCAGAAACACCAGCAAAAGTCAGTCCCGTCCATCGCTGCTTGCATCTTTAATTTGTATTTATTTTTTTAAGTAAACAAATATTTATCTGATATATTTACCGTACATCCCAAACTTTTTTCCCCAACACTTTGTACCCCACGGCCTATAAAACAGAGCGCCTATTTTATGGATTTTTCTTCACTGACGGCAATAGAGCATAGGATGCAGGGAAGGTAGGTAATGTGCAGGTAAAAGTATGTTGAATGGGTAAAGGCAGGAAACACCAGCAAATGTCCTCCGTCTCCTCCTCTTTGAGCTGTAATGCTTCAAAACTCACCAAATTTGACACACACATCAGGACTGCCGAAAATTGTGATTTAATAAAAATAAAACCAGACCCCCAAACTCAAAATTGCACTCTAGCGCCCCCTAGGAAGAAAAAACAGACAAAACTTTCTTTAATTTCCAGTGGGAATGTCGTAGAAACGTGAAACAAAAACCACTACGTAGGTCTCACTTAGACCTATATTTCATCATGTTTTATTTTTTTAAAGCAATGTTTGCATCCGCAACACAAAGTTTGCCAATAAAAGTCGTGATTTGTGAATATAGAAGGCTTCAGACATGTTTTGAAGCTATCGAGCCTCCTACTAACATGCTCACCCCCGCCCCAGCCATGTGGCCTAGCAGTTAGCACGCTGGGCGTACTTGCCCGGCTCCACAGGCAGGTTGTCCCTCTTTGGAGAGCCAACAGGAGCAGACAACACCAGAACATCACTGCAGGGTTTCCGTGTCAACACGAGCACATGCGACATGAGTTCAATCAGCCGTGCAAAGTCACTAAGCGGAAGGGCTGCGAGATGGCCAACGTGGTAGAACGGCTCTGACAGTTTTTAGGACACTCCGGGGTGATGTGGGGATTTATTTATTTTTTAAATGTCCTATCCTAAAAATGTGTGGTCAAAACCACTCTGGAATCTGGCCTGTAACGCCCCAAGAAGTCAGCAGAAAGTTCTGTAAGTGTTAGGCTTTTATGAAAGGTCGCCCATGTTGCATTCTTGAATGACGTGCTAACTTGTCAATTTTCAGTGGATTTGACCGTACAAATAAAAGTGCTACCGTTTTTTTTTTTTCCATTTACAGATATGCACTGTAAAAACAAATGTAGATTTTGCAGTAACAAAAACCACCATGGGTGCTAAAATTTTCTGTCACATTTTGAATTTACAGCTATGCACTGGTTGTATCATAACAAAAAAACAGCTCAGCGCAAAAAAATTCTGTTAAATTTTCAATTTGCAGTAATGTACTGTGAAAACTAACAGATTGTAGAGTGACAAAAACCAGCTCACTCGCTAAAATTTTCTGTAAAAAATTTAAATTTGCAGTAATGCACTGTGGAAAAAAAACATAGATTGAATAGTAACAGTCTACCCCAGGGCAGCTGTGGCTACTGATGTAGCTTACCACCACCGGGTGTGAATGTGAGCGCTTTGAGTGTTTAGAAAAGCGCGATATAAATCTAAGTTATATATAACAAAAACCACCTCTGTCGCTAAAATTTTCTGTAAAATTTTCTATAAAATTTTCAATCTGCAGTAATGCACTGTAAAAACAGACATAGATTTTGTTGTAACAAAAACTAGCTCAGTCGCTAAAATTTTCTGTAAAATTTTCAATCTGCAGTAATGCACTGTAAAAACAGACATAGATTTTGTTGTAACAAAAACTAGCTCAGTCACAAAAATTTTCTGTAAAGTTTTCAATTTGCAGTAATACACTGTGAAAACAAACTGAGATTGAATAGTAACAAAAATCAGCTCAGTTGCTAAAATTTTCTGTAAAATTTTCAAATTGTAGTAATGCACTGTGAAAACAAACAGATTGTATAGTAACAAAAACCAGCTTAGTCGCTAACATTTTCTGTAAAAAAATTTAAATTTGCAGTAATGCACTGTGAAAACAAACATAGCTTGAATAGTAACAAAAACCAGCTCTGTCGCTAAAATGTTCAATCTTCAGTAATGCACTGTAAAAACAGACATAGATTTTGTTGTAACAAAAACTAGCTCAGTCGCTAAAATTTTATGTCAAATTTTCAATTTGCAGTAATGCACTGTGAAAAGAAACAGATTGAATAGTAACAAAAACCAGCTGAGTCGCTAAAGTTTTCTGTTAAATTTTCAAATTGCAGTAATGCACTGTGAAAACAAACAGATTGTATAGTAACAAAAACCAGCTCAGTCGCTAAAATTTTCTGTAAAAATTTTAATTTGCAGTAATGCACTTTAAAAACACACATACATGTTATAGTAACAAAAACCAGCTCTGTTGCTAAAATGTTCTGTAAAATTTTAAATGTGCGGCAATGCACTCTAAATACAAACATAAATTTTATTATAGCAATAACCAGTCACTAAAATTTTCTGTAAACTTTTCAATTTGCAGTAATGCACTGTGAAAACAAACACAAATTGTATAGTGACAAAAACCAGCTCTGTTGCTAAAATTTTCTGTAAAATTTTCAATCTGCAGTAATGCACTATAAAAACAAACATAGATTTTGTTGTAACAAAAACGAGCTCAGTCACTAAAATTTTCTATGAAATTTTCAATCTGCAATAATGCACTGGTAAAACAAACAGATTGATTAGTGACAAAAACCAGCTCAGTTGCTAAAATTTTCTGTAAAATTTTCCATTTACAGCTATGCACTGTAATAACAAACAGATTTTATTGCAACAAAAACCAGCTCAGATGCCAAAATTTTCTGTAACAATCTCCATTTACAGCTATGCACTGTAAAAAACAAACATAGATTGAATAGTAAAAAAAAAACAGCTCAGTTGGTAAAAATTTCTGTAAAATTTTCAATCTGCAATAATGTACTGTAAAAATACAATTACATTTTATAGTAACAAAAACCAGCTCTGTTGCTAAAATGTTCTGTAAAATTTTAAATGTGCGGCAACGCAATGTAAAAACAAACATAGATTTTATGGTAACAAAAATCAGCTTGGTTGCTAAAATTTTCAATTCGCAGTAATGCACTGTAAAAACACAGATTGTTCAGTAACAAAATCAGCTCAGTTGCTAAAATGTTATGTAAAATGTAGAATCTGCATTGGACATGATAGCTAAATGTGCGCAAGCAAATCAAAGCAGGCTTCGCTACACATCTTAAACCAGTTTCCTGGCGCTCTACCAAGTCCCCGTCAGTCTTCTTGCCCTTGCAGTTGCAGTTTGAGTGCGACACGCCTGCTGTTTGTCCCTCCATTGTTCCTCCTTATCTCCTGCGCCCTCTCCTCTGTGAGTCAGGGGCCGGGAGGACGGGGTCCCATATTTGCTCAGGGACCCTTCCGTGACAGGTGGAAACGGGCGGTTCGGCGCCTGTGGAGTGAAAGCGGAGCGTGGGTGCGTGGCCATCTTACAGCCATTGTGTCTGGCTGTAAGACGAGGCGCTCGCTTCAAATTGCGCAACTCTATGGAAAAGCGCCTCGACTTACGCCGCCAGACCACCGCGTCACCGTGCTCTCTAATCCACTTCCATCCTCCCGCCGTCACTTGCAGGAGGCGTGAGTGCTGCATGAAGCATGAAGCACGTCGCTCTTCTTTACACAATCTGTGCCTATTTCTCTATGTATCTCTACATACATACATACATACATACATACATACATACATACATACATACATACATACATACATACATACATACATACATACATACCGTACATACATACATACATACATACATACTGTACATACATACATACTGTACATGCATACATACATACATACATACATATATACATATATACATACATACATACTGTACATACATACTGTGCGTGCATACATACATACATACATACATACATACTGTGCGTGCATACATACATACATACAGTACATACATACATACATACATACATACATACAGTACATACATACATACATACCGTACATACATACTGTACATAAATACATACATACATACATACATACATACATACCGTACATACATACATACTGTACATACATACATACTGTACATACATACATACATACATACATACATACTGTACATACATACATACATACATACATACATATTGTACATACATACATACTGTACATACATACACACATACTGTACATACATACATACTGTACATACATACATACTGTACATACATACATACATACTGTACATACATACATACATACTGTACATACATACATACATACAGTACATACATACATACATACATACATACATACATACTGTACATACATACATACATACTGTACATACATACATACATACATACAGTACATACATACATACATACATACTGTGCGTGCATACATACATACATACATTAGGGACGGCGTGGCGCAGTGGGGAGTGTGGCCGTGCGCAACCCGAGCGTCCCTGGTTCAATTCCCACCTAGTACCAACCTCGTCACGTCCGTTGTGTCCTGAGCAAGACACTTCACCCTTGCTCCTGATGGGTGCTGGTTGGCGCCTTGCATGGCAGCTCCCTCCATCAGTGTGTGAATGTGTGTGTGAATGGGTAAATGTGGAAGTAGTGTCAAAGCGCTTTGAGTACCTTGAAGGTAGAAAAGCGCTATACAAGTACAACCCATTTATTTATTATTTATTTATACATACATACATACAGTACATACATACATACATACATACATACATACTGTACATACATACATACATACATACATACATACTGTACATACATACATACATACATACAGTACATACATACATACATACATACATACATACATACATACATACATACTGTACATACATACATACATACATACTGTACATACATACATACTGTACATACATACATACTGTACATACATACATACATACCTACATACTGTACATACATACATACATACTGTACATACATACATACATACATACTGTACATACATACATACATACATACATACATACTGTACATACATACATACATACATACATACATACATACATACATACTGTACATACATACATACATACATACTGTACATACATACATACAGTACATACATACATACATACATACATACATACATACATACATACTGTACATACATACATACTGTACATACATACATACTGTACATACATACATACTGTACATACATACATACATACCTACATACTGTACATACATACATACATACTGTACATACATACATACATACATACATACTGTACATACATACATACATACATACATACATACATACATACATACTGTACATACATACATACATACATACTGTACATACATACATACATACATACTGTACATACATATATACATACTGTACATACATACATACATACATACATACTGTACATACATACTGTACATACATACATACATACTGTACATACATACATACTGTACATACATACTGTACATACATACATACATACTGTACATACATACATACTGTACATACATACATACATACATACATACATACTGTACATACATACATACATACTGTACATACATACATACATACATACTGTACATACATACATACATACTGTACATACATACATACATACATACATACATACATACTGTACATACATACATACTGTACATACATACATACATACATGCATACCGTACGTACATACATACATACATACATACATACATACATACTGCACATACATACATACTGTACATACATACATACCGTACGTACATACATACATACATACATACTGTACATACATACATACATACATACATACATACTGCACATACATACATACATACATACCGTACGTACATACATACATACATACATACTGTACATACATACATACATACATACATACATACATACATATATGTATATGACCTGATCTAAAAGATCTAAAAAAAAGATTGAAAAGCTTAACGGGCAGCATGTGGCCCCCCAGGCCTTAATTTGCCAGGTTTTGTTAAAACAGAATTGCCAAGAATGTTGCGATTTGGACTTGTTCTATTCTTGGTTCAGGAGATTTTAAAGCCGGATTAACACCGCGGGTGTAATTTAGAGCTCATTGTGAATAAGCAGCAGTGTCCTATATCTGCCGGGTCAAGTGGCGTATCATTAACTGCTGGAGCTGTAGGCAAGCTCCTGATAGACAGTAGTCCTATTTACACAAGATGGCACTAGCTGCATTTGAAGTATCATTAGCATGTGCTTTGCAGTGTTTCTACTCCGTGTGGAACTGGTGCATGTTTAGGGATGGGGATTATTCTTTTTTCTTTTTGTCACTTTATTGCAATGGTTTCACAAAATTTAACAAACGTATTTTCCTTGAACATTTTTTTGTATTTTTATTGAAATAAACAATGATTGCAGTGAATGCCATATTAAAAATATATATATAATAAGTAGGGGTGGGCAAATTAATGCGTTAATTACGAGTTAACTCATCAATCTATTAACGCCGACAATTATTTTATCGCACGTTTGCGTATGTTGTTTACATGCTTTTATTTTGTTAACGCCTTTTCTTAACAAGATGGCGTGGAGGGGCTCTTGGTAAAGATGCAACATTTGGCAAAAATACCGGACAATTCTGCAAATTTCCTGGCCGGCTTACAGCGTGGTCACTCCGGGATCACTTACGACCGCCAGACAATTCTGGATGTGGATAGATCGGGCCGTTTTGGACTGAATGACGGCTAGCTAGCATGGGAATACTTTGCCGTCTACATCCAGCGGCCTGTGAAGCAGCGGAGTATATGTGTTGTCTGTCTATTTATCAATAATGCAGACCAGGAGTGTTGGCTGAGTTCTTAACGTTTGCTTTCAGAGCGTGCATATCACAACATACAAGATGTCGTCATGGCGACACAACCTATTCATGCTCCTCACTCCTGTTGCATGCTGGGTAGGGTAGTTCTTTATTCCCTGGCTCATAACATCACAATATAGTACCATGTATATGATGCCTTCAGTTTATCAAAGCACCAAGCAAACAATGGGAAAATTCCCATCATATCAATTCCTAGATATGGTCATAATTATTTTAAGTGCACTACGCAGAATAAACACAACTTTATTAATATTGCTACTACGGATAATTTGATCCAAAATTCCCTAAAACAGCCCACTACCTATAATATAGGTTTTTTAAACATAAGATCCCTGATAAAAAAAAAATGTTCCTGCTGTTACCTCAGAAATTGCCTGTTCAGATGTTATGATTGTGGCTCAGAGATTTGTATGTAGATTATATTTATTTTCCATAACAAACAGGATAACTTAAATACCCTGGCAGTGGCAATAAGCTTCAATGTTTGTATTTACATTTTTGGAGTTGATTTTCATCAAATATGCTATTTAACTGCTACTGTTTAACAAGGACTGATTTAAATTGTGTTTGCACAACAAATGTTTTGGCGCTTTTGTTCATGTGGGAGAATATTCCAATAAAGGTGCACTACACACTACTTTTGAATTCATTATTGTGTATACAATGCAGTTAATCGCGATTAATCGGAGAAATTGTGCGACTAACTTCGATTAAAATTGGTAATCGTTGCCCAACCCTAATATATATGTATATATATATGGATATATGACACAAACCCTCCTAATTGTAAGAAATCCCACTGTTTATATTAAACATGCTTCACTGATGAGAGTATTTGGCCAGCACTGTTCTGTCCTACTCATTTGAGCGATCTTTGAACTCACCGCCGTTTGTTTACATGCACAACTTTCTCCGACGCTGCCACAGAAAGACATGTTTTATGCCACGCCGTCTTTGTCTCATGTTGTCCACCAAACATTTTATGCTGTGTGTGAATCCACAAAGGTCAGGTTTTTTTATTTTATTGATTTGTTGGAGTGCTAATTAGGCATATTTGGTCAATCGATGCTAACATGCTATTAAGGTTATTTGAGCTCTATGAACTGGACTCTTACTATTATGTTAGATCCACTATGGACTGGACTCTCACACTATTATGTTAGATCCACTATGGACTGGACTCTCACTTTTATGTTAGATCCACTATGGACTGGACTCTCACAATATTATATTAGATCCACTATGGACTGGACTCTCACTATTATGTTAGATCCACTATGGACTGGACTCTCACTATTATGTTAGATCCACTATGGACTGGACTCTCACTATTATGTTAGATCCACTACGGACTGGACTCTCGCTATTATGTTAGATCCACTATGGACTGGACTCTCACTATTATGTTAGATCCACTATGGACTGGACTCTCACTATTATGTTAGATCAACTATGGACTGGACTCTCACTATTATGTTAGATCCACTATGGACTGGATTTTCACATTATCATGTTAGATCCACTATGGACTGGACTCTCACTTTTATGTTAGATCCACTATGGACTGGACTCTCACCATTATGTTAGATCCACTATGGACTGGACTCTCACAATATTATGTTAGATCCACTATGGACTGGACTCTCACTTTTATGTTAGATCCACTATGGACTGGACTCTCACTTTTATGTTAAATCCACTATGGACTGGACTCTCACTATTATGTTAGATCCACTATGGACTGGACTCTCACAATATTATGTTAGATCCACTATGGACTGGACTCTCACACTATTATGTTAGATACACTATGGACTGGACTCTCACAATATTATGTTAGATCCACTATGGACTGGACTCTCACTATTATGTTAGATCCACTATGGACTGGACTCTCACTATTATGTTATATCCACTATGGACTGGACTCTCACTATTATGTTGGATCCACTATGGACTGGACTGTCACTATTATGTTAGATCCACTATGGACTGGACTCTCATTATTATGTTAGATCCACTATGGACTGGACTCTCACTATTATGTTAGATCCACTATGGACTGGACTCTCACTATTATGTTGGATCCACTATGGACTGGACTCTCACTATTATGTTAGATCCACTATGGACTGGACTCTCACTATTATGTTAGATCCACTATGGACTGGACTCTCACTTTTATGTTAGATCGACTATGGACTGGACTCTCACTTTTATGTTAGATCCACTATGGACTGGACTCTCACTTTTATGTTAGATCCACTATGGACTGGACTCTCACAATATTATGTTAGATCCACTATGGACTGGACTCTCACACTATTATGTTAGATCCACTATGGACTGGACTCTCACTATTATGTTAGATCCACTATGGACTGGACTCTCACTATTATGTTAGATCCACTATGGACTGGACTCTCACACTATTATGTTAGATCCACTATGGACTGGACTCTCACTATTATGTTATATCCACTATGGACTGGACTCTCACACTATTATGTTAGATCCACTATGGACTGGACTCTCGCTATTATGTTAGATCCACTATGGACTGGACTCTCACTATTATGTTAGATCCACTATGGACTGGACTCTCACTATTACGTTAGATCCACTATGGACTGGACTCTCACTATTATGTTAGATCCACTATGGACTGGACTCTCACTATTATGTTAGATCCACTATGGACTGGACTCTCACTATTATGTTAAATCCACTAGGGACTGGACTCTCACTATTATGTTAGATCCACTATGGACTGGACTCTCACTATTATGTTATATCCACTATGGACTGGACTCTCACACTATTATGTTAGATCCACTATGGACTGGACTCTCACTATTATGTTATATCCACTATGGACTGGACTCTCACACTATTATGTTAGATCCACTATGGACTGGACTCTCGCTATTATGTTAGATCCACTATGGACTGGACTCTCACTATTATGTTGGATCCACTATGGACTGGACTCTCACTATTATGTTAGATCCACTATGGACTGGACTCTCGCTATTATGTTAGATCCACTATGGACTGGACTCTCACTATTATGTTAGATCCACTATGGACTGGACTCTCACTATTATGTTAGATCCACTATGGACTGGACTCTCACTTTTATGTTAGATCCACTATGGACTGGACTCTCACACTATTATGTTAGATCCACTATGGACTGGACTCTCACTATTATGTTAGATCCACTATGGACTGGACTCTCACATTAATCGGAGAAATAGTGTGATCAACTTCGATTACAATGTTTAATCGTTGCCCAGCCCTAATAATAATAAGGAGAAAAACACCTCTTTGAGCTAAACCAAGTCCCTGATATAATCACAAGATTTGTGGCATCCTCCAGTCCCATCGGTGGATTCTTATCAGGGTTTTTATCCACATTCTAACAAGGCTCCATCCCCGTCTGAGGATATCTAATTCCATATCCGCTGCCGTGACTCATATCTGCCGCATGGGAGAAATCAAACCCGAGCCTCGTCACAAAGAAGACGGGGGGGTTTGAGTTCCCAGGAAGTACTAATTAGCGGGACAACTTTTTTTTTAATTTGCAACGAAAACAAGCACAACGTAACCTTTGAACCCCGGCTACCCCTCAGGTCTCCCGGGTACCAAATCAGTGGGGGTGAGAAGCAGCATGCACTCGTTTGACTTTTGACCTGAGCTGTGTTGTGTTAGATGTCATTCTCACTTGTTTTGGGAACTCTCAACAGTTTTTGAGTCCATTTAAAAAAATACTGCCACCATTTACAAACCCCGTTTCCATATGAGTTGGGAAATTGTGTTAGATGTAAATATAAACAGAATACAATGATTTGCAAATCCTTTTCAACCCATATTCAGTTGAATATGCTACAAAGACAACATATTTGATGTTCAAACGCATAATAATCATTAACTTTAGAATTTGATGGCGGCAACACGTGACAAAGAAGTTGGGAAAGGTGGCAATAAACACCGATAAAGTTGGGGAATGCTCATCAAACACTTATTTGGAACATCCCACAGGTGTGCAGGCTAATTGGGAACAGGTGGGTGCCATGATTGGCTATAAAAACAGCTTCCCCAAAAATTGCTCAGTCTTTCACAAGAAAGGATGGGGCGAGGTACACCCCTTTGTCCACAACTGCGTGAGCAAATAGTCAAACCGTTTAAAAACAACATTTCTCAAAGTGCAATTGCAAGGAATTTAGGGATTTCAACATCTACGCTCCATAATATCATCACAAGGTTCAGAGAATCTGGAGAAATCACTGCACCTGAGCGACGATATTACGGACCTTTGATCTCTGCATCAAAAACCGACATCAGTGTGTAAAGGATATCACCACATGGGCTCAGGAACACTTCAGAAAACCACTGTCACTAAATACAGTTGGTCGCTACATCTGTAAGTGCGAGTTAAAGCTCTACCATGCAAAGCGAAAGCCATTTATCAACAACATCCAGAAATGCCGCCGGCTTCTCTGTGTCACGTTTGTAAATCCGATTAGTGATTCCTAAAGCCCAAAAAAAAGTCTGCGGGCTATAGAGCATTTTCCGTTCGGGCTCCAGTACTCTGGAATGCCCTCCCGGTAACAGTTCGCGATGCCACCTCAGTAGAAGCATTTAAGTCTCACCTTAAAACTCATTTGTATACTCTAGCCTTTAAATAGACTCCCTTTTTAGACCAGTTGATCTGCCGTTTCTTTTCTTTTTCTTCTATGTCCCACTCTCCCTTGTGGAGGGCGTCCGGTCCGGTCCGATCCGGTGGCCATGTACTGCTCGCCTGTGTATCGGCTGGGGACATCTCTGCGCTGCTGGTCCGCCTACGCTTGGGATGGTTTCCTGCTGGCTCCGCTGTGAACGGGACTCTCGCTGCTGTGTTGGATCCGCTTTGGACTGGACTCTCGCGACTGTGTTGGATCCATTATGGATTGAACTTTCACAGTATCATGTTAGACCCGCTCGACATCCATTGCTTTCCTCCTCTCCAAGGTTCTCATAGTCATCATTGTCACCGACGTCCCACTTGGTGTGAGTTTTCCTTGCCCTTATGTGGGCCTACCGAGGATGTCGTGGTGGTTTGTGCAGCCCTTTGAGACACTAGTGATTTAGGGCTATATAAGTAAACATTGATTGATTGATTGATTGATTTCATGTTTGATGTTTTGTTTTGTGTTCTGGACTCTTGTTCTGTTTTTTTCACTTCCTGGTTTGTTTTTGTTAACTTGCTTTTCACCTTGCCCTCAAGTCCCGCACCTGTTCCTAATTATTCACAGCCACTATTTAAGTCAATTTCTTTCTGTCCAACAGTCTGGGAACATCCAACTTTCATTACCCGTGCCGTTGTAACTTTCATTGTTATCTACGACCTTGCTGCTCATTCTCACCCGCCACGCACCTTGCTATTCTTGCCTCCTGTTTTAGTTGTTTATAGTCATGCCATCCTGCTGTTTCTGTTCTTAGTTCATTCATGCCAATCGAGCAAGTGTTTTTGTTTCCTGTTTATATTTTGCAGCCACGTTTTATACCACTTTGTGAGCGCCCTTAGTTTGATTATTTTTGAAAAGCCAGCATGTGTGATGGTATGGGGGTGCATTAGTGCCCAAGGCATGGGTAACTTACACATCTGTATAAAAAAACTCGACATCAATCTCTAAAGGATATCACCACATGGGCTCAGGAACACTTCAGAAAACCACTGTCACTAAATACAGTTCGTCACTACATCTGTAAGTGCAAGTTAAAGCTCTATTATGCAAAGCGAAAGCCATTTATCAACAACATCCAGAAACGCCGCCGGCTTCTATGGGCCCGAGATCATCTAAGATGGACTGATGCAAAGTGGAAAAGTGTTCTGTGGTCTGACGAGTCCACATTTCAAATAGTTTTTGGAAATATTCAACATCGTGTCATCCGGACCAAAGGAAAGCGAACCATGTGGGGGTGCATTAGTGCCCAAGGCATGGGTAACTTACACATCTGTATAAAAAAACTCGACATCAATCTCTAAAGGATATCACCACATGGGCTCAGGAACACTTCAGAAAACCACTGTCACTAAATACAGTTCGTCACTACATCTGTAAGTGCAAGTTAAAGCTCTATTATGCAAAGCGAAAGCCATTTATCAACAACATCCAGAAACGCCGCCGGCTTCTATGGGCCCGAGATCATCTAAGATGGACTGATGCAAAGTGGAAAAGTGTTCTGTGGTCTGACGAGTCCACATTTCAAATTGTTTTTGGAAATATTCAACATCGTGTCATCCGGCCCAAAGGAAAGCGAACCATGTGGGGGTGCATTAGTGCCCAAGGCATGGGTAACTTACACATCTGTGAAGGCACCATTAATGCTGAAAGGTACATACAGCTTTTGGAACAACATATGCTGCCATCTTTTTTCATGGACGCCCCTGCTTATTTCAGCAAGACTATGGCAATCCACATTCAGAACGTGTTACAACAGCATGGCTTCGTAAAAAAAGAGTGCGGGTACTTTCCGGGCCCGCCTGCAGTCCAGACCTGTCTCCCATGGAAAATGTGTGGCGCTTTATGAAGCGTAAAATACGACAGCGGACTGCTGAAGGACTGAAACTCTACATAAAACAAGAATGGGAAAGAATTCCACTTTCAAAGCTTCAACAATTAGTTTCCACAGTTCCCAAAAGTTTATTCAGTGTTGTTAAAAGAAAAGGTGATGTAACACAGTGGTGAACATGCCCTTTCCCATCTACTAGTTAATTGTTATTTGCAACAAAAAAAGAAAGCTTATGAGTTTGAACATCAAATATGTTGTCTTTGTAGCATCCATCCATTTCCTACCGCTTATTCCCTTTCGGGGTCGCTGGCGCCTATCTCAGCTACAATCGGGCGGAAGGCAGTGTACACCCTGGACATATTCCACTGAATATGGGTTGAAAAGGATTTGCAAATCATTGTATTCTGTTTATATTTACATCGAACACAATTTCCCAACTCATATGGAAACGGGCTTTGTTGTATAAGTTTCTCTCCCGTAGTGCTTGTTGGGGATGTGTAACCTCGCTCTGCAGTATCTCACAGAGCTCCACTCCACCCGCGGGTGGGGAGAAGAGGCTTGTAATTCCAAGCGGCTGAGCTAAATGCCTACAATGTAGAAGGTTGTGATAAGGATAAGTGTAAGAGGATGAGGTCAGCGGGATGAATGGCAAAGTGGAGTGAGAAGCAGGAATTGAGTGGCAGTTGAAAAGCTGGAGGGAAGATGGAGGGATAAGAGCAGGGATGGAGCGACCGAGAGGTGGGGTTGGGGTTGTTGGGGGGGAACAGGAGGGAGTCCTCAAAAAAAAAGAAAAAAAAGAAAAGCCTGATTATACTAATCCTTGTGGACCCCCATGGTAGTCGAGTCGTGCTCGAATAGACACACACACACACACACACACACACACACACCTTCTGTTGCCCCAACACATGTTGATTTGCCCCACTCTTTGCCCCCCCCTGTGGCCACAAGCAAATCCCTCACAGATTGGACACAATCACTGCCAAGACAGGAGAAAACTGTGAAATCACGACATGTCCATATACAAAAATAAAATATAAATATACACGTATAGTCGAGGTGACTGTGGTTTATCTGAGGTACGGTGCTCAATACCAGGGTGAAGCGGTATGTACGTTAAGTCAGGAAAAAAAAAACGAAGGCTATTTCATCCCTACAAGCCTGTTTCGCAGGTTTCCATATGAGTTGGGAAATTGTGTTAGATGTAAATATAAACAGAATACAATGATTTGCAAATCATTTTCAACCCATATTCAGTTGAATATGCTACAAAGACAACATATTTGATGTTCAAACTCATAAAAAAAATGTTTTGGCAATAATAATGAACTTAGAATTTCATGGCTGCAACATGTGCCAAAGTAGTTGGGAAAGGGCATGTTCACCACTGTGTTACATCACCTTTTCTTTTAACAACACTCAATAAACGTCTGGGAACTGAGGAAACTAATTGTTGAAGCTTTGAAAGTGGAACTCTTTCCCATTCTTGTTTTATGTAGAGCTTCAGTCCTTCAACAGTCCGGGGTCTCCGCTGTCCTATTTTACGCTTCATAATGCGCCACACATTTTCCATGGGAGACAGGTCTGGACTGCAGGCGGGCCAGGAAAGTACCCGCACTCTTTTTTTATGAAGCCACGCTGTTGTAACACGTGCTGAATGTGGCTTGGCATTGTCTTGCTGAAAAAAGCAGGGGCGTCCATGAAAAAGACGGCGCTTAGATGGCAGGATATGTTGTTCCAAAACCTGTATGTACCTTTCAGCATTAATGGTGCTTTCACAGATGTGTAAGTTACCCATGCCTTGGGCACTAATGCACCCCCATACCATCACACATGCTGGCTTTTCAACTTTGCGTCGATAACAGTCTGGATGGTTCGCTTCCCCTTTGGTCCGGATGACACGATGTCAAATATTTCCAAAAACAATTTGAAATGTGGACTCGTCAGACCACAGAAGACTTTTCCACTTTGCATCAGTCCATCTCGGGCCCAGAGAAGCCGGCGGCGTTTCTGGATGTTGTTGATAAATGGCTTTCGCTTTGCATTGTAGAGCTTTAACTTGCACTTACAGGTGTAGCGACGAACTGTATTTAGTGACAGTGGTTTTCTGAAGTGTTCCTGAGCCCATGTGGTGATATCCTTTAGAGATTGATGTCGGTTTTTGATACAGTGCCATCTGAGGGATGGAAGGTCACGGTCATTCAATGTTGGTTTCCGGCCATGCCGCTTACGTGGAGTGATTTCTCCAGATTCTCTGAACCTTTTGATGATATTATGGAGCGTAGATGTTGAAATCCCCAAATTTCTTGCAATTGCAGTTTTAGAAATGTTGTTCTTAAACTGTTTGACTATTTGCTCACGCAGTTGTGGACAAAGGGGTGTACCTCGCCCCATCCTTTCTTGTGAAAGAAGGAAAAATAAGTCCTACAGAAATAAGAGTTTAAAGGAAAAGTGTTTAGATGGATTTTGAGTGTAGTGAACATGGTGTGAATGAGACATAAAGGTAGATTTCAATTTAAATTGGCATTTATTTATTGTTCTGTTTGAAAGGGGTGAAAACATGTGCATGGTTTCCTCCACAGTCTATTATTTATTCCCAGTTCTTCAACAAACTCCAATGTTCCGTATTTTCTCTTGTTTCTCGTCCTGCGTGTGTACACAAGTGCCATGGCCATGAGACTCCCCGGCATTGAATGCTGGCTTTTGTGAAGCACCGCTGTGTTTTTTTCACATGCAGATGAGCCACATAAGCCTCTTCACTCGGCCTTTCAGGAGCACCTTCTATAGTCTTCAGTTGCTGCACACAACACATTGGTGCTGTTACCGCGGCTGACTGACTGACTGACTGACTGGCCACTACTTTTCTTTTCTGTGGCTGCCATGCCTGTTTACTCAACCAACAGCTGAGTGTGTGTGTGCGCGTGTGTGTGTGGGGGCTGTTTGCGGATTCAAAAAGTAGTCTCTTCCCGTTTGAATGTTAGATCAACTTGGCGACGCAATGTAAATGTGTTGTTTTTAGGTTGGTCTCCCCAAAGCTTTGGAATAAATTGCAAAATACCTATTCTGTTCTGGGTGATCATTTGAATTCAGTTTATGTGTCATCAAAATAACTTGGGATTGACCAGCAATTTAAATTCCCTAGGAGGAACATGTGGTCCAACAACAGTACCCATATTCTAAAATGTTTTTATAAACGTCACAATTCCAAAAAAGTGTATAAAGTGTTTTAAGGCTGCGTGAAAGGTTAATAACATTGCGGGGAAGCTTTACAACGACATAAAATGCATCTATAAGTCCTCTGAATCGTAAAATAAATAGCGTCCTACTTTGCGGCGGTCTGGACGAGGAAACATCTGTGTTACCTAGCAACGTGAGGTCACTAATCATTAGCTCAATTTATGAATATGTTCGTGTGTGTGTGTGTGTGTTTGATGTCTATTGATCTTCCCCTCATTAAACCCCTTGTTAAAAGGCACGTGGGATTATCAAGGCATAAAGGGGCATTAAAATGCTGTATGAAAATGATGTATCTTACATCTGTTTAAACCGGAATCAATGGTAAACTACAAAGCTCAACACCTCCGGACCCCTTAAGATTACAGCCCCCCCGCCCCCTCATCTTCATCTCCCCCCTCATTAAAGTCGGCGTGCCCGAGCTGTCCTTCTAGAAATATAATTGAAAGCCGGCAGAGAAGGCAAATGTTGCTTTAATCTCATTTGCGGGGGAACAATGGGGCTCGGGACTTTGAGGAAAAAAATTCAAACAAAAGTGGCTTTAACGCGGTGGAATTTAATGAGGTGATTTGCGACGTGGCAAGACGGCGTCCTGCTGTGTGTGAGGGCTCACGCACACACCCGCTCGCATAGTAAATATTTTCGTGTATACGGACGCTAATAATGCAGAAAATTGACGGAGTGGACTTGAGTCATGCACTCACAGAATCATGTCGGGCGTGTAATAAGTAATCCACTTAGTTACACAAGTCGTATTTGGTGAAAAAAAAAAAGCCTATTAGTGGAAGTGGGATTGTTTACTGTCAGGTTCAAACAGCGAACTATCCATTAAACGAGACAAGAAGCAAGGAATCAAACCGAGACAGTGTCAGGTTCAAACACTGATGACATCTATTAAACAAGACAAAAGGGAAAGAATCAAACAGAGACCGAATTAAATTTGGACTCAGATCTGAGAAGGGACATGGCCTCTGTACAGTCCTGCACCACGCTCGGCCCAAAGATTAAAGTCCTCCTTCTTTATTTGACTTCCTCCCCCCTCCTTCCCACAGCTGCTTCCTAAGGGAAGTGGGTCGTAAACAGCGTTGCCTTCGGTTACCGAACAGTTCGAAGAGAGTTGGCCAAATAGTTAAAAAAAAGTTCCATAAAATAGTTCAAAGAGAGTTCCATAAAATAGTTCAAAAAGAGTTCGTAAAATACTTCAAAAAGAGTTCCTCTGGAAGTTGAGCTTACCCTGCCATCTGTCCGCTTTGAAGTCCCAGTGGAGTTTTACGAGCCTTGTTCTTGGTTGGTTTCAAAGACAGCCTTTGTCTTCTTGTCAGGAACACAATGTAGTACAAAGTTTTTTATGATAATTTAGAAACAATTATTCTAACAGACAGGATTCAATTTAGCTCATGAGGAGAGCGCGTGGACCCTCAAACAATGTCACCCTCACGCTAGGCATTCCCTTGGACTTAGACTTAAACCAACTTAAATGATCCAAAAGGGAAATTATTCCACACAGTAGCTCAGTTACAAATGATGGAAAAAACTGGAAAGGACAATGCAGGTATAAAATAGACTAAAAGCTATAAAAAATATAACATACATACATAATATCTACGTTATATATATATACAGTATAAGATATATACTGCTATATTATATTATGTTTATTATATATATATATATATATATATATATATGACAGTATATGTAACAGGTGCAGCATAAAATAGAGAGTAAATCCAGCAGAATATATACATTATAAACAAAGAGAAGTAGCTAACGTAAGAAGGTGTCAGGTAATGGTTACATAGCTGCAGCTACTTTTAAGGGGAGGGGTCTCGTTAAGCAGCAGCTGCACTGGGTCATAAACAGTTCAAACAGAAGGTGCTTGGAGCGGTGTCAGGTTTGCCCCCTCTTTGCTCATACATTTCGGGCCCTGGTAAGGTCCTTACCGTGGCGGTCCAAGATCTGAGAAACCGACACCTCTATGGCGCATTCCATCACACATAGTGGAGTCTTACAAGCTGTCCGTCTTTTACTTGATAAGATCAAAGACAGCCTTGTAAGCACCAGCGAGGCAACCTGAACTCATAGAAAACAAGTTGTGTGATCATTTATATACAATTATTCTGATATTTACTTTTAAGACTTAGACTTACGCTACCTATTTATTGTCATTCAAATTTGAACATTACAGTACAGTTAATAACGAAATTTCGTTCCATTAGCCCATGGTAGTGCAGGACAAAAGAGCAATAACTGCATATTCCTAAAAATGAAGTTCAGATTTTTCCCAGCAAATAGAACTGAATTAGTCCCTTGTTCGAAGGTACAACTATTACTGTGACAAACTGTGTCAGAAGTGGGATTATTAACTAGGTTGTGGACCCTTGTGAGAGACTCTTAGAATAGGTGGTCTAAGTGTGATTACCGAGTTCCGATGTCTGGACTTGGCTCGTAGTGTGATGGAACATGTTGTTGCTAGAGTTGTGTAAGTGCTAGAAGTCTTTGTTTGTCATGGTCAATCTATAGATTTTTTAACTAAATAGACCTGGTTGAAGTCTGGGTTCAAGCTACTACTGGTCGTGACAAATGGAGTCAGAATTAGGATCATTAACTTTAAAGTGCTTTTGAAGCATTTTGGAAGGACCGGTATAGACTATGTGACCCCGTAGATGGGTGGCGTTCTCAGAAGATTGGAATGGGTTTCCTTCGCGGGACAAATGCCCATTTCTTGACCTGACTGGTAGTGTGATTGAGCACTCTGTCCCGAGCTCGCATATTCCTAAAAATGAGGTTTAGATACGAGTGTAAACCGATTTTTTTCCCCACCAAATAGGACTGAATTAGTCCCTTGTTCGAAGGTACAACTATTACTGTGACAAACTGTGTCAGAAGTGGAATTATTAACTGGGTTGTGGACCCTTGTGAGAGAGACTCTTAGAATAGGTGGTCTAAGTGTGATTACCGAGTTCCGATGTCTGGACTTGGCTCGTAGTGTGATGGAACATGTTGCTAGAGTTGTGTAAAAGCTAGAAGTCTTTGTTTGTCATGGTCAAGCTACAGAATTTTACAACTAAATAGACCTGGTTGAAGTCTGGGTTCAAGCTACTACTTGTCGTGACAAATGGAGTCGGAATTAAGATCATTAACTTTAAAGTGCTTTTGAAGCCTTTTGGAAGGACCGGTATAGACTATGTGACCCTGTAGATGGGTGGCGTTCTCAGAAATTGGAGTGGGTTTCCTTTGCGGGACAAATGCCCATTTCTTGACCTGACTGGTAGTGTGATTGAGCACTCTGTCCCGAGCTCGCATATTCCTAAAAATGAGGTTTAGATACGAGTGTAAACCGATTTTTTTCCCCACCAAATAGAACTGAATTAGTCCCTTGTTCGAAGGTACGACTATTACTGTGACAAACTGTGTCAGAAGTGGGATTATTAACTGGGTTGTGGACCCTTGTAAGAAAGGCCCTCGGAATAGGTGGTCTGAGTGTGATTACCGAGTTCCGATGTCTGGACTTGGCTCGTAGTGTGATGGAACATGTTGCTAGAGTTGTGTAAGTGCTAGAAGTCTTTGTTTGTCATGGTCAAGCTACAGAATTTTTCAACTAAATAGACCTGGTTGAAGTCTGGGTTCAAGCTACTACTGGTCGTGACAAATGGAGTCAGAATTAGGATCATTGACTTTAAAGTGCTTTTGAAGCCTTTTGGAAGGACCGGTATAGACTATGTGACCCTGTAGATGGGTGGCGTTCTCAGAAGATTGGAATGGGTTTCCTTTGTGGGACAAATGCCCATTCCTTGACCTGACTGGTAGTGTGATTGAGCACTCTGTCCCGAGCTTGCATATTCCTAAAAATGAGGTTTAGATACGAGTGTAAACTGATTTTTTTCCCCACCAAATAGAACTGAATTAGTCCCTGGTTCGAAGGTACAACTATTACTGTGACAAACTGTGTCAGAAGTGGGATTATTAACTGGGTTGTGGGCCCTTGTGAGAGAGACTCTTAGAATAGGTGGTCTAAGTGTGATTACCGAGTTCCGATGTCTGGACTTGGCTCGTAGTGTGATGGAACATGTTGCTAGAGTTGTGTAAAAGCTAGAAGTCTTTGTTTGTCATGGTCAAGCTACAGAATTTTTCAACTAAATAGACCTGGGTGAAGTCTGGGTTCAGGCTACTACTGGTCGTGACAAATGGAGTCAGAAGTAGGATCATTGACTTTAAAGTGCTTTTGAAGCCTTTTGGAAGGACCGGTATGGACTATGTGACCCTGTAGATGGGTGGCGTTCTCAGAAGATTGAAATGGGTTTCCTTTGCGGGACAAATGCCCATTCCTTGACCTGACTGGTAGTGTGATTGAGCACTCTGTCCCGAGCTCGCATATTCCTAAAAATGAGGTTTAGATACGAGTGTAAACTGATTTTTTTCCCCACCAAATAGAACTGAATTAGTCCCTGGTTCGAAAGTACAACTATTACTGTGACAAACTGTGTCAGAAGTGGGATTATTAACTGGGTTGTGGACCCTTGTGAGAGAGACTCTTAGAATAGGTGGTCTAAGTGTGATTACCGAGTCTCTGTTTGCCATGGTCAATCTACAGACTTTTCGAGTAAATAGACCTGGTTGAAGTCTGGGTTCAGGCTACTACTTGTTGTGACAAATGGTGTCAGAAGTAGGATCATTGACTTTAAAGTGCTTTTAAAGCCTTTTGGAAGGACCGGTATAGACTATGTGACCCAGTAGATGGGTGGCGTTCTCAGAAATTGGAGTGGGTTTCCTTTGCGGGACAAATGCCCATTTCTTGACCTGACTGGTAGTGTGATTGAGCACTCTGTCCCGAGCTCGCATATTCCTAAAAATGAGGTTTAGATACGAGTGTAAACCGATTTTTTTCCCACCAAATAGGACTGAATTAGACCCTTGTTCGAAGGTACAACTATTACTGTGACAAACTGTGTCAGAAGTGGGATTATTAACTGGGTTGTGGACCCTTGTGAGAGAGACTCTTAGAATAGATGGTCTAAGTGTGATTACCGAGTTCCGATGTCTGGACTTGGCTCGTAGTGTGATGGAACATGTTGCTAGAGTTGTGTAAGTGCTAGAAGTCTTTGTTTGTCATGGTCAAGCTACAGATTTTTCAACTAAATAGACCTGGTTGAAGTCTGGGTTCAGGCTACTACTCGTCGTGACAAATGGTGTCAGAAGTAGGATCATTGACTTTAAAGTGCTTTTGAAGCCTTTTGGAAGGACCGGTATAGACTATGTGACCCTGTAGATGGGTGGTGTTTTCAGAAATTGGAGTGGGTTTCCTTTGTGGGACAAATGTCCATTCCTTGACCTGACTGGTAGTGTGATTGAGCACTCTGTCCCTAGCTCGCAGATGCCTAAAAATGAGGTTTAGATACGAGTGTAAACCGATTTTTTTCCCCACCAAATAGAACTGAATTAGTCCCTTGTTCGAAGGTACAACTATTACTGTGACAAACTGTGTCAGAAGTTGGATTATTAACTGGGTTGTGGACCCTTGTGAGAGAGACTCTTAGAATAGGTGGTCTAAGTGTGATTACCGAGTTCCGATGTCTGGACTTGGCTCGTAGTGTGATGGAACATGTTGCTAGAGTTGTGTAAGTGCTAGAAGTCTTTGTTTGTCATGGTCAAGCTACAGACTTTTCAACTATATAGACCTGGTTGAAGTCTGGGTTCAGGCTACTACTTGTTGTGACAAATGGAGTCAGAATTAGGATCATTGACTTTAAAGTGCTTTTGAAGCCTTTTGGACCGGTATAGACTATGTGACCCTGTAGATGGGTGGCGTTCTCAGAAGATTGGAATGGCTTTCCTTTGTGGGACAAATGCCCATTCCTTGACCTGACTGGTAGTGTGATTGAGCACTCTGTCCCTAGCTCGCAGATGCCTAAAAATGAGGTTTAGATACGAGTGTAAACCGATTTTTTTCCCCACCAAATAGAACTAAATTAGTCCCTTGTTCGAAGGTACAACTATTACTGTGACAAACTGTGTCAGAAGTGGGATTATTAACTGGGTTATGGACCCTTGTGAGAGAGACTCTCAGAATAGGTGGTCTAAGTGTGATTACCGAGTTCCGATGTCTGGACTGGGGTCGTAGTGTGATGGAACATGTTGCTAGAGTTGTGTAAGTGCTAGAAGTCTTTGTTTGTCATGGTCAAGCTACAGAATTTTTCAACTAAATAGACCTGGTTGAAGTCTGGGTTCAGGCTACTACTTGTCGTGACAAATGGTGTCAGAAGTAGGATCATTGACTTTAAAGTGCTTTTGAAGCCTTTTGGAAGGACCGGTATAGACTATGTGACCCTGTAGATGGGTGGCGTTCTCAGAAATTGGAGTGGGTTTCCTTTGTGGGACAAATGCCCATTCCTTGACCTGACTGGTAGTGTGATTGAGCACTCTGTCCCGAGCTCGCGTATTCCTAAAAATGAGGTTTAGATACGAGTGTAAACCGATTTTTTTCCCCACCAAATAGAACTAAATTAGTCCCTGGTTCGAAGGTACAACTATTACTGTGACAAACTGTGTCAGAAGTGGGATTATTAACTGGGTTGTGGACCCTTGTGAGAGAGACTCTTAGAATAGGTGGTCTAAGTGTGATTACCGAGTTCCGATGTCTGGACTTGGCTCGTAGTGTGATGGAACATGTTGCTAGAGTTGTGTAAGTGCTAGAAATCTTTGTTTGTCATGGTCAAGCTACAGATTTTTCAACTAAATAGACCTGGTTGAAGTCTGGGTTCAGGCTACTATAGACTATGTGGCCCTGTAGATGGGTGGCGTTCTCAGAAATTGGAGTGGGTTTCCTTTGTGGGACAAATGCCCATTCCTTGACCTGACTGGTAGTGTGATTGAGTACTCTGTCCCTATTTCGCATATTCCTAAAAATGAGGTTTAGATGCGAGTGTAAACCGATTCCTTTGTGGGACAAATGCCCATACCTTGACCTGACTGGTAGTGTGATTGAGCACGCTGTCGCTAGAGTTGTGTGTGCATTCTCGCTCGGATTGTTAACTGGGTTGTGGGCCCTTGTTAGAGAGACCCTTAGAATAGGTGGCCTAAGTGTGAATACCGAGTTCCGATGTCTGGACTTGGCTGGTAGTGTGATGGAACATGTCGTTGCCGGAGTTGCATGAGTGATCCAGATACCGTGCCAGAGAAACTGGATTGTCATGGTCAATCTACAGATTTTTCAACTAAGTAGACCTGTTTGAAGTCTGGGTGGAGGCAATTACGCGTGACAAATGGTGTCAGAAGTAGGATCGGTAACTGTCAGGTGGGGCAGGTACACACACACACACACGTACACATTTAAATGCCTCATGGAAGTTGTGCTGATTTGCTTCCTGTGCAGAAGCTTATAGTCGTTTAACCGTGCTGTCACTCAGCTGAGAAGAGACGCAGCGAGTGAGCGGGAAAGGAAGAAGAGATTAAAAGTCGATGGATGCATGAGAGCGAGGAGAATGATTTGCTTGGAAGAGCGACAGGTGACAGGAAGATCTATTAAACGTTAATAACAAAGCAGCTGAACATGAACGGTCCTGGTTTGGCCTGGTCTCTGTTCAATCAATCAACGTTTACTTATGTAGCCCTAAATCAGGAATGTCTCAAAGGGCTGCACAAGCCACAACGACATCCTCGGCTCAGATTTCACATCAGGGTGTAGTAGAAAAGTCGGGGATTCAACCCGGGGCCTCATCCTGTTGGTGACACCAATTTTACGTGGTAGAAAAGTCGGGGATTCAACCCGGGGCCTCATCCTGTCGGTGACACCAAGTTTATGTGGTAGAAAAGTCGGGGATTCAACCCGGGGCCTCATCCTGTTCGTGACACCAATTTTATGTAGTAGAAAAGTCGGGGATTCAACCCGGGGCCTCATCCTGTTTGTGACACCAATTTTATGTGGTAGAAAAGTCTGGGATTCAACCCGGGGCCACATCCTGTTCGTGACACCAATTTTATGTGGTAGAAAAGTCGGGGATTCAACCCGGGGCCTCATCCTGTTGGTGACACCAATTTTATGTGGTAGAAAAGTCTGGGATTCAACCCGGGGCCTCATCCTGTTCGTGACACCAATTTTATGTGGTAGAAAAGTCGGGGATTCAACCCGGGGCCTCATCCTGTCCGTGACACCAATTTTATGTGGTAGAAAAGTCGGGGATTCAACCCGGGGCCTCATCCTGTTCGTGACACCAATTTTATGTGGTAGAAAAGTCGGGGATTCAACCCGGGGCCTCATCCTGTTCGTGACACCAATTTTATGTGGTAGAAAAGTCGGGGATTCAACCCGGGGCCTCATCCTGTTGGTGACACCAATATTATGTGGTAGAAAAGTCGGGGATTTAACCCGGGGCCTCATCCTGTCGGTGACACCAAGTTTATGTGGTAGAAAAGTCGGGGATTCAACCCGGGGCCTCATCCTGTCGGTGACACCAATTTTATGTGGTAGAAAAGTCGGGGATTTAACCCGGGGCCTCATCCTGTCGGTGACACCAAGTTTATGTGGTAGAAAAGTCGGGGATTTAACCCGGGGCCTCATCCTGTCGGTGACACCAAGTTTATGTGGTAGAAAAGTCGGGGATTCAACCCGGGGCCTCATCCTGTCGGTGACACCAAGTTTATGTGGTAGAAAAGTCGGGGATTCAACCCGGGGCCTCATCCTGTCGGTGACACCAATTTTACGTGGTAGAAAAGTCGGGGATTCAACCCGGGGCCTCATCCTGTCGGTGACACCAAGTTTATGTGGTAGATAAGTCGGGGATTCAACCCAGGGCCTCATCCTGTTGGTGACACCAAGTTTACGTGGTAGAAAAGTCGGGGATTCAACCCGGGGCCTCATCCTGTCGGTGACACCAATTTTATGTGGTAGAAAAGTCGGGGATTCAACCCGGGGCCTCATCCTGTTCGTGACACCAATTTTACGTGGTAGAAAAGTCGGGGATTTAACCCGGGGCCTCATCCTGTTGGTGACGCCAATTTTATGTGGTAGAAAAGTCGGGGATTCAACCCGGGGCCTCATCCTGTCGGTGACACCAATTTTATGTGGTAGAAAAGTCGGGGATTCAACCCGGGGCCTCATCCTGTCGGTGACACCAAGTTTATGTGGTAGAAAAGTCGGGGATTCAACCCGGGGCCACATCCTGTCGGTGACACCAAGTTTATGTGGTAGAAAAGTCGGGGATTCAACCCGGGGCCTCATCCTGTTCGTGACACCAAGTTTATGTGGTAGAAAAGTCGGGGATTCAACCCGGGGCCTCATCCCTTTCGTGACACCAATTTATGTGGTAGAAAAGTCGGGGATTTAACCCGGGGCCTCATCCTGTTCGTGACACCAATTTTATGTGGTAGAAAAGTCGGGGATTTAACCCGGGGCCTCATCCTCTCGGTGACACCAATTTTATGTGGTAGAAAAGTCGGGGATTCAACCCGGGGCCTCATCCTGTTCGTGACACCAATTTTATGTGGTAGAAAAGTCGGGGATTTAACCCGGGGCCTCATCCTGTTGGTGACGCCAATTTTATGTGGTAGAAAAGTCGGGGATTCAACCCGGGGCCTCATCCTGTTCGTGACACCAATTTTATGTGGTAGAAAAGTCGGGGATTCAACCCGGGGCCTCATCCTGTTCGTGACACCAATTTTATGTGGTAGAAAAGTCGGGGATTCAACCCGGGGCCTCATCCTGTTGGTGACACCAATTTTATGTGGTAGAAAAGTCCGGGATTCAACCCGGGGCCTCATCCTGTTGGTGACTCCAATTTTATGTGGTAGAAAAGTCCGGGATTCAACCCGGGGCCTCATCCTGTTTGTGACACCAATTTTATGTGGTAGAAAAGTCGGGGATTCAACCCGGGGCCTCATCCTGTTCGTGACACCAATTTTATGTGGTAGAAAAGTCGGGGATTTAACCCGGGGCCTCATCCTGTTCGTGACACCAATTTTATGTGGTAGAAAAGTCGGGGATTTAACCCGGGGCCTCATCCTCTCGGTGACACCAATTTTATGTGGTAGAAAAGTCGGGGATTCAACCCGGGGCCTCATCCTGTTCGTGACACCAATTTTATGTGGTAGAAAAGTCGGGGATTTAACCCGGGGCCTCATCCTGTCGGTGACACCAAGTTTATGCGGTAGAAAAGTCGGGGATTCAACCCGGGGCCTCATCCTGTCGGTGACACCAATTTTATGTGGTAGAAAAGTCGGGGATTCAACCCGGGGCCTCATCCTGTTCGTGACACCAATTTTATGTGGTAGAAAAGTCGGGGATTCAACCCGGGGCCTCATCCTGTCGGTGACACCAATTTTATGTGGTAGAAAAGTCGGGGATTCAACCCGGGGCCTCATCCTGTTCGTGACACCAAGTTTATGTGGTAGAAAAGTCGGGGATTCAACCCGGGGCCTCATCCTGTTGGTGACGCCAATTTGATGTGGTCGAAAAATCCGAATCTTAAACAGGATTAATAGAGAGTTTGCTACAACCGTTTTAATTACTCACAATCAGATAGTACAAAGTTGGATTGAATCAATATGTTCACACGGCCGATGTTTTCGAAAGACGAAAGATGGTGAACCCTCGTTAAGGAATTAAGAAAGAGCGCACACCAGGCTTGGTCTTCCCTTCTTGTTTATACGCCCCATGATGGCCTGATTTGTAGCATAACAACGTATGTAACTGTCCAATGTTCAAATGTCACCCCACCAACTTGGTCAGGGTGACTTGACCTCTTATGTCAATCAATCAATCAATCAATCAATGTTTATTTATATAGCCCCAAATCACAAATGTCTCAAAGGACTGCACAAATCATTACGACTACAACATCCTCGGAAGAACCCACAAAAGGGCAAGGAAAACTCACACCCAGTGGGCAGGGAGAATTCACATCCAGTGGGACGCCAGTGACAATGCTGACTATGAGAAACCTTGGAGAGGACCTCAGATGTGGGCAACCCCCCCCCACACACATTTTCAAATGGAGGAGAAAAAAAGTTGTCCTTTCTGTACAATACCACATGAAAGTGGTTGGTTTTTGGCATCTAATTCATCCAGCTTCCATACACTTTACAAGAAAAACATTGGCGGCAAATTCCGTAGCTTGCTTGATTGACATCCACGGCACCCGAGGGTCTTGTGAGATGACGCTGGCTGCTGCCAGTTCATTATTAGGAAAAAATGACAGAGAGGAAGGCGAGAAACACTTTTTATTTCAACAGACTTTCGCGCCGTCCCTTCCGTCAAAACTCTAAAGGCCGACTGCACATTTCCTATCTTCACAATAAAAGCCCTGCTTCATGCTGCCTGCGCTAACAAAATAAGAGTCTGAGGGATCGCTTGTGCACGCCAGTTTTCCGAGACTCTGTATTTAGTTAGTGCAGGCAGCATGAAGCAGGGCTTTTATTGTGAAGATAGGAAATGTGCAGTCGGCCTTTAGAGTTTTGATGGAAGGGACGACGCGAAAGTCTGTTGAAATAAAAAGTGTTTCTCGCCTTCCTCTCGGTCATATTTTCATAATAATGATCTTGCAGCAGCCAGCGTCATCTCACAAGACCCTCCGGTACCGTGAATGTCATTTAAGTGACGTCTTGGTGAAGATTGATGATCACTCACTTTTAGGTCTATTTTTTTTTAAAAGCCTGGCTGGAGATGGACTGACACACCCCCCGCGGTCGACTGGTAGCTCGCCATCGACGTAATGGGCACCCCTGGCTTAGGCAATAATGCAAAATCATGATCTGAATCCTTACTTTTTTTTTTTAATCATATACTTACAAGTGGCCCTCTGAGGGCCGACATAACTGCGATGTGGCCCTCAATGAAAACAAGTTGTACACCCCCTGACCTAAGTCATTTTTAATAACGCACCAATGAATACGCCTATTTTTCACTGCAGGTCATTTTCTCATTCCCCCAGATATTTGAAAAACAGTTTCCACTAACATTAAATATAGTTGTAGTAGTTTTTCCCATCCTGTACTTGGACGCCAATTTTATGGGGTGGAAAAGTCCGAATCTTAAACAAAAACAATAGACAGTTTGTTACAACAGTTTTAATTACTCACAATCAGATAGTACAAAGTTGGATTGCATCGATATGAAAACAGACAGTGTCTCCGCTGACGAAAGACGGTGCACCCTCGTGAAAGGAATTAATAAGAGCGCACACCAGGCTTGGTCTTCCCTTCTTATTTATAGGTCTTTATTGTCATTGCAACAAGTACAACAAAACTGGAGATGGACTGACACCCCCCCCCGCGGTCGACTGGTAGCTCGCGATCGACATAATGGGCACCCCTGACATAGACAAATGGGGTTGAAAAACTGCCTGCATGGCAGCTTTGTGTCAACATTTCCACTTTTTCTTATTAGATTTCCCCTCATTCCACTTTTTTTTAAATGTTTTTTTGAAATTTTTTGCAATACTATCAATTTTGCAATTCATGCAGAATGTGTGGCTGCACTTTGGACACCCCTGAGTTAATGCATCCATCCATCCATCCATCTTCTTCCGCATATCCGAGGTCGGGTCGCGGGGGCAGCAGCCTAAGCAGGGAAGCCCAGACTTCCCTCTCCCCAGCCACTTCGTCTAGCTCTTCCCGGGGGATCCCGAGGCGTTCCCAGCCCAGCCGGGAGACATAGTCTTCCCAACGTGTCCTGGGTCTTCCCCGTGGCCTCCTACCGGTTGGACGTGCCCTAAACACCTCGGGTGGCATCCTGACCAGATGCCCGAACCACCTCATCTGGCTCCTCTCCATGTGGAGGAGCAGCGGCTTTACTTTGAGTTCCTCCCGGATGGCAGAGCTTCTCACCCTATCTCTAAGGGAGAGACCCAAACTCATTTGGGCCGCTTGTACCCGTGATCTTATCCTTTCGGTCATGACCCAAAGCTCATGACCATAGGTGAGGATGGGAACGTAGACAGCGTGGACATCGGGGGCGGTACCTCTGGATTGGCAGACCGGGGTGGTGGTCCCTCTCTTTAAGAAGGGGGACCGGAGGGTGTGTTCCAACTATCGTGGGATCACACCCCTCAGCCTTCCCGGTAAAGGTTTATTCAGGTGTACTGGAGAAGAGGCTTCGCCGGATAGTCGAACCTCGGATTCAGGAGGAACAGTGTGGTTTTCGTCCTGGTCGTGGAACTGTGGACCAGCTCTATACTCTCGGCAGGGTTCTTGAGGGTGCATGGGCGTTTGCCCAACCAGTCTACATGTGCTTTGTGGACTTGGAGAAGGCATTCGACCGTGTCCCTCGGGAAGTCCTGTGGGGAGTGCTCAGAGAGTATGGGGTATCGGACTGTCTTATTGTGGCGGTCCGCTCCCTGTATGATCAGTGTCAGAACTTGGTCCGCATTGCCGGCTGTAAGTCGGACACGTTTCCAGTGAGCGTTGGACTCCGCCAAGGCTGTCCTTTGTCACCCATTCTGTTCATAACTTTTATGGACAGAATTTCTAGGCGCAGCCAAGGCGTTGAGGGGTTCCGGTTTGGTGGCCACGGGATTAGGTCTCTGCTTTTTGCAGATGATGTAGTCCTGATGGCTTCATCTGGCCGGGATCTTCAGCTCTCACTGGATCGGTTCGCAGCCGAGTGTGAAGCGACCGGAATGAGAATCAGCACCTCCAAGTCCGAGTCCATGGTTCTCGCCCGGAAAAGGGTGGAATGCCATCTCCGGGTTGGGGAGGAGACCCTGCCCCAAGTGGAGGAGTTCAAGTACCTAGGAGTCTTGTTCACGAGTGGGGGAAGAGTGGATCGTGAGATCGACAGGCGGATCGGTGCGGCGTCTTCAGTAATGCGGACGTTGTATCGATCCGTTGTGGTGAAGAAGGAGCTGAGCCGGAAGGCAAAGCTCTCAATTTACCGGTCGATCTACGTTCCCATCCTCACCTATGGTCATGAGCTTTGGGTCATGACCGAAAGGATAAGATCACGGGTACAAGCGGCCGAAATGAGTTTGGGTCTCTCCCTTAGAGATAGGGTGAGAAGCTCTGCCATCCGGGAGGAACTCAAAGTAAAGCCGCTGCTCCTCCACATCGAGAGGAGCCAGATGAAGTGGTTCGGGCATCTGGTCAGGATGCCACCCGAACGCCTCCCTAGGGAGGTGTTTAGGGCACGTCCAACCGGTAGGAGGCCACGGGGAAGACCCAGGACACGTTGGGAAGACTATGTCTCCCGGCTGGCCTGGGAACGCCTCGGGATCCCCCGGGAAGAGCTAGACGAAGTGGCTGGGGAGAGGGAAGTCTGGGCTTCCCTGCTTAGGCTGCTGCCCCCGCGACCCGACCTCGGATAAGCGGAAGATGATGGATGGATGGATGGATGGATGGGAACGTAGATCGACCGGTAAATTGAGAGCTTTGCCTTCCGGCTCAGCTCCTTCTTCACCACAACGGATCGGTACAACGTCCGCATTACTGAAGACGCCGCACCGATCCGCCTGTCAATGCAACAAAATGTTATTCTTATCCGTACGTCAAAGTTCACATTTTAAGGACGATAAAAAGGAAGTGTAAAAAAAGTCTAATTTGTCGTGCTTTTCAGCCCTGAAAGAAGCTCACCTGCGTCGACGCCTACGGGCGACATGCATGATTCTTTTCAAAAAACATAACCGAGCACGAAACATATTCCTTGAACTCGTACTTAATCGGGTCTGATGACGGAGAGCGATCTTTGTCCCGTACATTTAAAAAGCAATCCCGCGTCCAAGCGGCGCCTCCGGGCTCCATTAGTCCAGAGATGGCTTGGCGAAGGTGACTCGCCTTCCCGCCGCTCTCGTCTTTTCATCGGCATGACGTGCATCATCTCGGTGCACGTATTGGATATATACTGTACGTGTGTGTGTGTTGATGTACAGTATGTGTGTGTTCTCTCTGGGGAGAAGCCGAGCAGTAATTGAAACCCCGCCCGGTAAATTGATATTGCTCATCAGGACGTCATGTCAGCTTTATAAATGAGAACGATCGTGTGTCATACTCGTGATGTTCTTTGGCTCCCCGTTATTAGACCATGTCTTTTTTTGTAGAGGGGATGGATTATCTTTAACTTTGAAGCAAGCCGCGGAGAAGAAATGACAATAACTAATCAGCTACGAAAATATAGGGTAAGCTGCCGTCATCAAGTCTGTTCCAACATTTTTAGATTTAGTTCCATTGCATATTTAAGAAACGATTTATAAAATTACCGTATTTTCCAGACTATAAGGCGCACTTTTTTTTACTCAAAACTCAACAGTGCGCCCTATAACCCAGTTCACCGAGTGCAGGGGTCGGGAACCTTTTTGGCTGAGAGAGCCATGAAAGCCAAATATTTCGGCATAGCTCGGTCGGTAGAGTGTCCGTGCCAGCAACTTGAGGGTTGCAGGTTCGATTCCCGCTTCCGCCATCCTAGTCACTGCCGTTGTGTCCTTGGGCAAGACACTTTACCCACCTGCTCCCAGTGCCACCCACACTGCTTTAAATGTAACTTAGATATTGGGTTTCACTATGTAAAGCGCTTTGAGTCACTAGAGAAAAGCGCTATATAAATATAAGTCACTTCACTTCACTTCAAAATGTATTTCCGTGAGAGCCATAGCCTGCGATGAGGTGGCGACTTGTCCAGGGTGTACCCCGCCTTCCGCCCGATTCAATCAATCAATCAATGTTTATTTATATAGCCCCAAATCACAAATGTCTCAAAGGACTGCACAAATCATTACGACTACAACATCCTCGGAAGATCTCAGATTGTAGCTGAGATAGGCGCCAGCGCCCCCCGCGACCCCAAAAGGGAATAAGCGGTAGAAAATGGATGGATGGATAGAGAGCCATATCGTATTTTTTAACACTGAATACAACTAAATGCGTGCATTTTTAAGTAAGACCAACATTTTTAGAGTATAATAAGTCTCTTATTCTTTTTAATGACATTGTTGTTCTGAAGCTAACCAATAATAAATAAAATGTCATGTCTGTTGATCATGTTTTTGTTTGGCCATGTGCTGTTTGTCCTTTGGACCCTTTAAGTTCCTGTTTTTTTCCACTCCATTGTCTGGTTTCCTTGGTTACTCATTTTGTCCACCCGCTCACCTGCTTCCCGAGCACTAATCAGAGGCAGTATTTAAGCTCGTCTTTGCCAGTCAGTCGCCCTGTGTTGACTTGTTTCATGCCTTGCCATAGTTTGGTGCTTCATGCCATGCCAAGTAAGTTTTGTTTGATTTATGTTCTTAGTCTGTTTATGCGTTAGCTTTGTTCCTTAGCCCAAGTTGTGCCTCCGCTGTGAGCGATTTTTGTTTGTATGTTTTTTTTAGTTAAAATGAAATCGTGTTTTTACCTAAATGCCATGTCCCGAGTAGTCCGTCTGCCTTCCTGGTAGAACGACCCCGCAGCAAGCTGCAACCCCCCCATCGTGAGATAAAATACTTCTTACCATTAATGCTCTGTTATTTTCCGTTTTTTCGACTATTTTTTGGAACCTTGGAGACATCATGCCTCGACGGTGTGTTGTCGGAGGGTGTAACGACACTAACAGGGAGGGATTCAAGTTGCACCACTGGCCCGAAGATGCCAAAGTGTCTGCCGCCAGACCCCCATTAAATGTGCCGGAGTGTCTCCACATTTGACCGGCGATGCTAAGGCAGACATGGCACAGAGATGTATGGATAACCTGCAGATGCATTTGCAACAATAAAGTCAACGAAATCACAAAGGTGAGTTTTGTTGATGTTGACTGCCAGCTATAGGTTAAGCTTCCGTCATCAATTCTGTTCCAACATTTTTAGATTTAGTTCCATTGCATATTTAAGAAACGATCTATAAAATTACCGTATTTTCCAGACTATAAGGCGCACTTAAAATCCTTTTTTTTACTCAAAACTCAACAGTGCGCCTTTTAACCTAGTTCACCGAGTGCAGGGGTCGGGAACCTTTTTGGCTGAGAGAGCCATGAAAGCCAAATATTTCGGCATAGCTCGGTTGGTAGAATGGCCGTGCCAGCAACTTGAGGGTTGCAGGTTCGATTCCCGCTTGTGCCATCCTAGTGACTGCCGTTGTGTCCTTGGGCAAGACACTTTACCCACCTGCTCCCAGTGCCACCCACACTGGTTTAAATGTAACTTAGATATTGGGTGTCACTATGTAAAGCGTTTTGAGTCACTAGAGAAAAGCGCTATATAAATATAAGTCACTTCACTTCACTTCAAAATGTATTTCCGTGAGAGCCATATCGTATTTTTTAACACTGAATACAACTAAATGCGTGCATTTTTAAGTAAGACCAACATTTTTAGAGTATAATAAGTCTCTTATTCTTTTTAATAACATTGTTGTTCTGAAGCTAACCAATAATAAATCAAATGTCATGTCTGTTGATCATGTTTTTGTTTGGCCATGTGCTGTTTGTCCTTTGGACTCTTTAAGTTCCTGTTTCTTTCCACTCCCTTGTCTGGTTTCCTTGGTTACACATTTTGTCCACCGCTCACCTGCTTCCCGAGCACTAATCAGAGGCAGTATTTAAGCTTGTCTTTGCCAGTCAGTCGCCATGTGCTGTTTGTCCTTTGGACTCTTTAAGTTCCTGTTTTTTTCCACTCCATTGTCTGGTTTCCTTGGTTACTCATTTTGTCCACCTGCTCACCTGCTTCCTGAGCACTAATCAGAGGCAGTATTTAAGCTCGTCTTTGCCAGTCAGTCGCCCTGTGTTGACTTGTTTCATGCCTTCCCATAGTTTGGTGCTTCATGCCATGCCAAGTAAGTTTTGTTTGATTTATGTTCTTAGTCTGTTTATGCGTTAGCTTTGTTCCTTAGCCCAAGTTGTGCCTCCGCTGTGAGCGATTTTTCTTTGTATGTTTTTTTAGTTAAAATGAAATCGTGTTTTTACCTAAATGCCATGTCCCGAGTAGTCCGTCTGCCTTCCTGGTAGAACGACCCCGCAGCAAGCTGTGGCCTCCTAGAGCTTTGCCTTCCGGCTCAGCTCCTTCTTCACCACAACGGATGTTTGGAAAGTGACTTTTAAAACGTTATTAATCATAGTTATTTGTCACTTTGCCAACAATTCCAGATGGAATTCCTCTTTAATAAATGTTAGTAACTATTAAGTGAAGTAATTATTGTGTTACTTAAAACAAAGACTTTAAACATCTGGCATACGCTGTTGAAATGTTTCATGAGACAAGAGTGTGTGTATGTCTCTTTAAAAGGCGGGGCCTGTTGCTAAGTGACGTGTGACATAAACGCCCAGACAGAGCAGCATCTGCTTAGCTGTGTTTGTTAGATCAGACTCGCGATTTGCGGACAGGGATGGCAGTTTTGTCCGATCTATTCACTGGTTTGTTAGCACTAGTTAATAAAAAGATTGATTGATTGAAACTTTTATTAATAGATTGCACAGTACAGTACATATTCCGTATGTCACGTGTGGGTCGCATTTTAATGCGGGATCGTTCCTCCAACGCAAACATAGACACTCCGGACAACAACGTAAAGGTAAGAATGATTTAATAACAAAACACTAGTACAAAAACAGACGAAAAGAAACACGTGGCGAAAGCACAGAAGCTAATGCTAACACTAGCACAGGATCAGGTAACAAGAAATCTAGCAATTACAAACGAAACAGTTGCATACCGCAAACAGGGGACCAAGACCGACTGACGGGATAAGGCAGGCTTAAATAAGGAAGTAATCAACATAAACAGATGTGCGTCTGGAACCCGCAGCAGGTGAAATTAATATGTTACCATGGTGACCAAACGGACTCACAAAGGTACACAAGCAACAAAGGGAATCCAAACTAAGAAAAAAACTAAACTAAACATGATCCAGACTAGGGATCATGACACCGTACAATTGACCACTAAATGGTAACACCCCAATAAGTTTTTCAACTTGTTTAAGTCGGGGTCTACGTTAGTTAATTCATGGTGCGCCACATGGTGCACACTACGGTGAGTTCAAGAACCGTCGAAATAAGTTGGACATAACGATGTTTCGGACGGTCTTATTGTGGCGGTCCGCTCCCTGTAGGATCAGTGCCAGACCTTGGTCCGCATTGCCGGTGGTAAGTCGGACTCGTTTCCAGTGAGGGTTGGACTCCGCCAAGGCTGTCCTTTGTCACCCATTCTGTTCATAACTTTTATGGACAGAATTTCTAGGCGCAGCCAAGGCGTTGAGGGGTTCCGGTTTGGTGACCGCAGGATTAGGTCTCTGCTTTTTGCTGATGATGTGGTCCTGATGGCTTCATCTGACCGGGATCTTCAGCTCTCGCTGGATCGGTTCGCAGCCGAGTGTGAAGCGACCGGAATGAGAATCAGCACCTCCAAGTCCGAGTCCATGGTTCTCGCCCGGAAAAGGGTGGAGTGCCATCTCCGGGTTGGGGAGGAGACCCTGCCCCAAGTGGAGGAGTTCAAGTACCTAGGAGTCTTGTTCACGAGTGAGGGAAGAGTGGATGGTGAGATCGACTGCGGCGTCTTCAGTAATGCGGACGTTGTACCGATCCGTTGTGGTGAAGAAGGAGCTGAGCCGGAAGGCAAAGCTCTCAATTTACCGGTCGATATACGTTCCCATCCTCACCTATGGTCATGAGCTTTGGGTCATGACCGAAAGGATAAGATCACGGGTACAAGCGGCCCAAATGAGTTTGGGTCTCTCCTTTAGAGATAGGGTGAGAAGCTCTGCCATCCGGGAGGAACTCAAAGTAAAGCCGCTGCTCCTCCACATGGAGAGGAGCCAGATGAGGTGGTTCGGGCATCTGGTCAGGATGCCACCCGAACGCCTCCCTAGGGAGGTGTTTAGTGCACGTCCAACCGGTAGGAGGCCACGGGGAAGACCCAGGACACGTTGGGAAGACTATGTCTCCCGGCTGGCCTGGGAACGCCTCGGGATCCCCCGGGAAGAGCTAGACGAAGTGGCTGGGGAGAGGGAAGTCTGGGCTTCCCTGCTTAGGCTGTTGCCCCCGCGACCCGACCTCGGATAAGCGGAAGATGATGGATGGATGGATAACGACGTTCAGCAAATAGTGTCATCAGTGAAGCAGACAAAAAAAACATTCAACCATGGTAGTTCTATCAGTTCTAAATCACTAGTGTCTCAAAGGGCTGCACAAACCACCACGACATCCTCGGTAGGCCCACATAAGGGCAAGGAAAACTCACACCCAGTGGGACATCGGGAGCGGGTCTAACATGATACTGTGAAAGTTCAATCCACAATGGATCCAACACAGTCGCGAGAGTCCAGTCCAAAGCGGATCCAACACAGCAGCGAGAGTCCCGTTCACAGCGGAGCCAGCAGGAAACCATCCCAAGCGGAGGCGGATCAGCAGCGCAGAGATGTCCCCAGCCGATACACAGGCAAGCAGTACATGGCCACCGGATCGGACCGGACCCCCTCCACAGGGGAGAGTGGGACATAGAAGAAAAAGAAAAGAAACAGCAGATCAACTGGTCTAAAAAGGGAGTCTATTTAAAGGCTAGAGTATACAAATGAGTTTTAAGGTGAGACTTAAATGCTTCTACTGAGGTGGCATCTCGAACTGTTACCGGGAGGGCATTCCAGAGTACTGGAGCCCGAACGGAAAACGCTCTATAGCCCGCAGACTTTTTTTGGGCTTTGGGAATCACTAATAAGCCGGAGTCCTTTGAACGCAGATTTCTTGCCGGGACATATGGTACAATACAATCGGCAAGATAGGATGGAGCTAGACCGTGTAGTATTTTATACGTAAGTAGTAAAACCTTAAAGTCACATCTTAAGTGCACAGGAAGCCAGTGCTGGTGAGCCAGTATAGGTATATATGTATGTATATATGTATATAAAGGTATATACAGTATAGGTATATATGTATGTATATATGTATATAAAGGTATATACAGTATAGGTATATATGTATGTATATATGTATATAAAGGTATATACAGTATAGGTATATATGTATGTATATATGTATATAAAGGTATATACAGTATAGGTATATATGTATGTATATATGTATATAAATGTATATACAGTATAGGTATATATGTATGTATATATGTATATAAAGGTATATACAGTATAGGTATATATGTATGTTTATATGTATATAAAGGTATATACAGTATAGGTATATATGTATGTATATAAAGGTATATACAGTATAGGCATATATGTATGTATATATGTATATAAAGGTATATACAGTATAGGTATATATGTATGTATATATGTATATAAAGGTATATACAGTACAGGCGTAATGTGATCAAACTTTCTTGTTCTTGTCAAAAGTCTAGCAGCCGCATTTTGTACCAACTGTAATCTTTTAATGCTAGACATGGGGAGACCCGAAAATAATACGTTACAGTAGTCGAGGCGAGACGTAACAAACGCATGGATAATGATCTCAGCGTCTTTAGTGGACAGAATGGAGCGAATTTTAGCGATATTCCAACAATTGTTTGTCCTCAATTAAAATAACAAAAACAAAAAAATATATATTTTTTCCACATCTTTTTCCATTTTCAATCCAGGGAGCCACCAGGGCGGCGCTAACTCCCCCAGTATATTCCGTCTACCAGGTTCGTGGGTTTTTTGTTTTTTTTCACCGCCCGACTGAGGATTACGAAGCGACGCTAATGGAGCGTCCCCCAATCCGCTCCGTCCATCCATCACTAATAAACTGCTCTATCAATCCGGCGGCGCTGTGTGCGGGCGGGGGAGAAGGGGCGGGGCTGACGGGAGCATCTCCGGTCATTTGCCCTTGTCGCCATTCCTCATAAGGATCGGTAATAACCTGTTGGCTCCAGGGTAATCTTTCGCGGTGATGAGCCGGCTCGCACAGCCAGCCTTGACCCCTGGCACCCTGTCGACGCTGCTGCTGATGATGTCATTTCCTTTAATGGATCTTTTTGTCTTAATGTGAAAGTGTGTGTGTGTGATTTGGAGGTCAAACGCTCCGATCCAATCAGTTTTCTCAGCACGCTGATGGAATCCGATGAACGTAATGCGGCGCAAACCTTGAGAGTCTGCTTTAAGACAGGGGTGGCAAACGTACA
>NC_084616.1:5235210-5240210 GCF_033978795.1 Nerophis ophidion
TCGATTGATTGATTGAAACTTTTATTAGTAGATTGCACAGTACAGTACATATTCTGTACAATTGACCACTAAATGGTAACACCTGAAAAAGTTTTTCAACTTGTTTGAATCGGGTGCACGTTGATCAATTCGAGTAATTCCTTTATAAGCAAGAAGGATTATAGGGGCCAAACACACTGCGACTGTTTTTTTTTGGAGGAGGGAGTTGTGACGGCACAGAACCACAAAGGGGCAATATTGCGCTATGTATTTATTATGTGTATATGTATATATATATATATATATATATATATATATAGTAAAAAAAATGTCACTGCATCTTTCAATACACAATATTTTTCTGCTTGTTTATAGTAGTTCCCAGTCCGGCATGGTTGAGTAGTGCATATATTAGCCGGCCTTTGTAGCTCCCACTATCTCCCCTCTGTTGCAAGTTTTTTTGATTCTATGTAACATGTTTATGTGTGCTATGGCTATTTTTTGTCTTGGCCTCTGGACTTTCTGTAGTCCAGCCTTCGACTGAATATTTTTTATTTATTCTGATTCTGGTTTAGCCTCGATTGATTGATTGAAACTTTTATTAGTAGATTGCACAGTACAGTACATATTCTGTACAATTGACCACTAAATGGTAACACCCCAATAAGTTTTTCAACTTGTTTAAGTCGGGTGCACGTTAATCAATTCGAGTAATTCCTTTATAAGCAAGAAGGATTATAGGGGCCAAACACACTGCAACTGTTTTTTTTTGGAGGAGGGAGTTGTGACGGCACAGAACCACAAAGGGGCAATATTGCTCTATGTATTTATGATATATATATATATACACACACACATATATATATATATACACTCAATATAATAAATTTAAAAAATGTCACTGCATCTTTCAATACACAATATGTTTATGCTTGCTTAAACATTTTGGGCGGTATAGCTCGGTTGGTAGATTGGCCGTGCCAGCAACTTGAGGGTTGCAGGTTCGATTCCCGCTTCAGCCATCCTAGTCACTGCCGTTGTGTCCTTGGGCCCGACACTTTACCCACCTGCTCCCCAGTGCCACCCACACTGGTTTAAATGTAACTTAGATATTGGGTTTCACTATGTAAAGCGCTTTGAGTCACTTGAGAAAAGCGCTATACAAATATAATTCACTTCACTTCACAGTAGTTCCCAGTCCGGCATGGTTGAGCAGTGCATATATTAGCCGGCCTCTGTAGCTTCCACTCTCTCCCCTCTGTTGCAAGTTTTGTTGATTCTCTGTATTATGTTTATATGTGCTATGGTTATGAGGGTTTTTTTCTTGTCCTCAGGACTCCCTGGAGTCCAGCCTTTGACTGATTTTTTTTATTTATTCATTCTGATTCAGCCTCGAGTAGTTGACCTGTTAAATTTCTTTATAAGCAAAAAGGTTTATAGGAGCCAAACACACACTGAGACTGTTTTGTTTAGAGGAGGGAGTGTTGACGGCACATAACTACAAGGGGGCAATATTGCTCTAACTATTTAGTATATATATATATATATATATATATATATATATATACGTGTATAAACAATATAATATAATAAATAAAGTACGATATATATAATTCAACAACAAAGGAATGGGGTGTGACAGAACCCAAAGGGTGTATGGTGTAAGGTTATGTGTGTGATTAGCTGTATTGTGTTATCTAGTGTTGACTGGAAAGGAGGAACGTGTGACAAGGGGCCCATTTTGAATGCAGCACCTGCCAACATGTACAACAGAAAAAGGACAATTTCCATGCTGGATGGCGGCACGTCACTAATCATTACATCAGCCTTTCCACTGCCTCCTCTTCATCTCCTCTTTCTACCGAGCACTTTCCTTTTTTTTCCATTCCTCACTTTTGAGGTTGTTTACAATTTGAGTGTTTTTTCTTTTCGAAAAGTGGGGGGTGAAAAAAAAATAAGTGAGAAAAACAAAAGGATGATGGAGAGATTAGGGTCCTGGGAGCAGGATCGGAGTCTCCTTGCACCTGGCACCTGGCACGGTACATACCAGGGCCCACACACGGTCCCACACGTCCACATTCCTTCCGAGCTTAACGCACAAATTAAAGCTGGCATATAATTGCAGCTTTTGCCGTTTCACAAGCGTGTTTGTTTCCCCGCCCTTTTTTTTGCCAGGGAATGTTCCAAACAGGGTTTTATGACGCAACAGTTTTTCAACGAGCTCTGCAGAAATGTAGAAGTAGTGTTTGATGTACAGTTCAAACAAAAGTAAGTTTTTATTTACTGTTGTGTCTATTCATATATTTATTCATGCACATTTGTTATATTTATTTATTTTTAGGGACCGAATGTCCCTTTGGGACAGAGGACCCTAAGGTATTTCTAAGGTTTTATTACCGGGTATTATTATTCCGCCACCTCTTTGAGCTGTAATTTGACCCCCTTAAAATGCTTCAAAACTCACCAAACTGGACACACACATCAGGACTGGTGAAAATTGCGATCTAATAAAAAAAAGAAAAAAACTCAAAATTGCGCTCTAGCACCCCCTAGGAATAAAACACTGACAAAACTGCTCTTGGGAAGAAAACACAGACAAAACTGCTTGTAACTTCCGGTAGGAATGTCGTAGAGACATGTAACAAGAACCTCTATGTAGGTCTCGCTTAGACCTACATGTCATAGACTGACAACCCCCAACAAAAATCAACAGGAAGTTTGCAATTACCCCTTCAAACCAAAAGTTTTGTAAAAACCGGTCACCTTTCTTCAAACATTATCTCCTCTGAGCGCGTTTGTTGTGTCGGCTTCAAACTCGCACAGGAAAGAGATTGAACCCTTCTGATTAAAAGTTGCGCAAAGAGTTTTTCTAACTGCTCCGGTTTTGATTTTACGAGCCTTCAAAGAACTGCTGTGCTGCTCAAGATGGCCACTTAAAAGCAGGAAACACCAGCGTGACCACACAATACAGAGAAGGTAGGTACTGTGCGGGTAAAGATATGTTGACTGGGTGAAAGAAGGAGGCACCAGTTTGACACCAGGATACAGAGAAGGTAGGTAATGTGCAGGTAAAGATATGTTGAATGGGTGATGGCAGAAAGCACAAGCGTGTATGGGTGACACAAAGAAGCACCAGTGTGACCCCAGGATGCAGGGAAGGTAGGTAACGTGCAGGTAAAGATATGTTGAATGGGTAATGGCAGGAAACACCAGCAAAAGTCAGCTTTAATTTGTATTTATTTTTTTAAGTAAAAATATATTCATCTGATATATTTACCTTACATCCCAAACTCTTCTCCCCAACACTTTGTACCCCGCGGCTTATAAAACAGTGCAACTATTTTATGGATTTTTCTTCACTGACGGCCATAGAGCAAATATTTTACACTAAACACATTGAAAGACACTTAAATGATGTGTTATTGATTGTGCCGTGGCGCCAACTTTTAGTCGAGTTTGCTCACTAGCAGCCTGGTGAATACCTACGATCGTTTCCGGCTGTTCAGAGCTGTGAACCGGAAGTAGAAGTGCCATTCCGTCTTCTAATCGTTTAAAGCTTTTTTATACTTGTATGGATTGTTCATTCATCACTCTAAGCAAAGTTTGTACATTTTACAATATAACTAAAACAATTCATAATTACTGGACCATCCCATGTGTCGGAGTGTTTTCATGCATATTTGTACGTGCTATCGCAATGTAATGAAGCCAGTGTCGTTAGCATTAGCTAATATACTAACATGTTTACGAGTGTCTGTATTTGTATTATTACCTTACTATGGCAATCCTTTTGTATTGTTCCATTTTGACAAATTCCTCTGTAAATTCACCAACATTGTTATTGAGCTAGCTTCCGCAGCTAATGGGTCCATAACGTTGATTTCTGTTTTGTTTTGATTAGCCATTTTACTGCCTTGTTCCAGAAACAACTATGGTATGTAAATAAACATTTACAAAACATTACTGTGTTAGTAACTAATTCCACAACGTATATGTATGCGGTCTATAGTCAAGTGCAGCTAATACACGAAACTTTTTTTTTCTTTTAATTTAGTGGGCGCAGTTTATATACCGGTGCACTCTATAATTCGGAAAATAAGGTATTAACTGTTTTTTATTTTATTGAATCGTTTTGCTTTTCTTACATGACTGCATATGTTCTCTAATCAAACGTTACTGAAGCGTAGATACGTTATGAAACACATGCGCCGATGTATGAGTGTTACTCGAAGAGAAATAACATGTGACCGACACAACTGCTGTGTAGTTTGACATTGAAGGGCCAAACTGCTTTAAGTGCTTCTTTCGGCTCGTACTACAAATATTCCAAAGAGTGGCGTGTTAGGTTTGACTTTGTTTTTTTTGTTCGGATCATTGTCTAAATGAAACTTAAAAAAGAGCAAACATTCTGAAAGTGAGGTAATTCAGATCACATAGTGCTAAAATAAGCGTCAATAGAAGGTTTTTCTCTTTACTAGCTCGTTGTCCAGAGTTTTGTATTACTTTCTGCACAACGATACATTCACAAAACAAAAATAAACAGTTGTTATGAAACAACAGCACAGTGTCAGTGCATTGTCGATACAGCTAGTGAGTGTGCCAAACACACACTGAGACTGTTATGGTTGGAGGAGGGAGTTGCGACGGCACAGAACTACAAGGGGGCAATATTGCTCTATGTATTTATCATATATATAAAAACAATACAATATAATAAATAAAGGACAATATATATAAACAAACAACAAAGGAATGGAGTGTGACAGAACCCAAAGCGTGTATGGTGTAAGGTTATGTGTGTGATCTTTTTTGTAAGGGGCGCTGGAAGCCGGCAGTCCCGTCAGCGATCCTGTTCTGTCTCCCTGTAATGTTTGTCTGATCTTGAATGGGATTGTGCTGAAAATTTTAATTTTCCTGACGGAATAAATAAAGTACTATCTATCTATCTATCTATCTAGCTGTAGTGTGTGTTACCTAGTGTTGACTCGAGAGGAGGAACAAGGCATGAAGACAAAGATGAC
>NC_084616.1:5247710-5250210 GCF_033978795.1 Nerophis ophidion
AACAATTGTCAAAATGACACCACAATAGCAGAATTACAGTTAACACAACTACAGACTTACATGCTAGATTTAAGCATAAAATAAAATAGGACAACCAACCAATGAAGATTGATTTATTGATTGATTGAAACTTTTATTAGTAGATTGCACAGTTCAGTACATATTCCGTACAATTGACCACTAAATGGTAACACCCGAATAAGTTTTTCAACTTGTTTAAGTCGGGGTCCACGTTTATTGATTTGGGGCTATATAAATAAACATTGATTGATGACATTGATTGAAACACACATTTTTACGATGGAGTTCAGGGTGCACATCGTGTCAACCAATTTCGAGCGCTGCACGAAACTCTAACGACAAAGACGATGGTCATATTGACGTAAGTCTTTGCATCTTACTGTTTCGTTATTTTATCCATTGGAGTGCATAAATTACAATAGATGAAAGTATTGTGTGTTGCTACTCATACACTCAAAAGCAGTGAAGTTGGCACATTGTATAAATCGTAATTAAAAACAGAATACAGCGATTTGCGAATCCTTATCAACTTATATTCAATTGAATAGACTGCAAAGACAACATATTCAATGTTTGAACTGGTAAACTTAGTTATTTTTTTGCAAATATTAGCTCATTTGGTGCCTGCGACATGTTTAAAAAAACTGTCACAAGTGGCAAAAGAAGACTGAAAAAGTTGAGGAATGCTCATCACACACTTATTTGGAACATGCCACAGGTGAACAGGCTAATTGGGAATAGGTGGGTGCCATGATTGGCTATAAAAGCAGCGTCCATGAAGTGTTCAGTCATTCACAAAGAAGGACGTGGCGAGGGTCACTACTTTGTCAACAAATGTCTGAGCAAATTGTCCAACAATTAAAGAACAACATTTCTCAACCAACTATTGCAAGGATTTAGGGATTTCACCATCTTCACTCCGTAATATCATCAAAAGGTTCAGAGAATCTGGAGAAATCACTCCTCTTAAGCCATGATATTACGGACCTTCCATCCCTCAGGCGGTACTGCATCCAAAACCGACATCAGTGTGTAAAGGATATCACCGCATGGGCTCAGGAACACTTCAGAAAACCACTGTCAGTAACTGCAGTTGGTCGCTACATCTGTAAGTGCAAGTTAAAACTCTACTATGCAAAGCGAAATCTATAGATCAACAACGCCCAGAAACGCCGCCGGTAAATTCCATGCTTTCTAGCAGCAAACAGTAAATTCCAGGCTTTTTAGCCGCAAAAAGCATTCACACACAGCATAAAACGTTTGATGAACAAATAGAGACTTTCTGTGACATGTAAACGAACTACGGTGCGTTCAAGGACTTACAAAATTAGGACAAAATAGCGCATGTGTAATGTAAAAAGTGGGATTTCTAACAATTAGGAAGGTTTGTGCAAGTGCAGAAACACGAGCGTCGGCAAACAGTCAATTCCAGGCTTTTTAGCAGCAAAAAAGCATTCAGACACAGCATAAAACGTTTGATGGACAAATAGAGACAAATAAGGAGTGGCATAAAACACGTCTTAATGTGGCAGCGTCAAGGAAAGTTGTACATGTAAAGAAACTACGGTGCGTTTAAAGACTTCAGAAATTAGGACCAAATGGCGCAATATAAACAATGGGATTTGTAACAATTAGGAAGTTTTGTGCAAGTGCCAAACCACGAGCGTCAGCGTCAGCAAACAGTAAATTCCAGGCTTTTTAGCAGCAAGAAGCATTCACGCCAGCATAAAACGTTAGATGAACAAATAGAGACTTTCTGTGACATGTAAACAAACTACGGTGCGTTCAAGGACTTCCAAAATTAGGACAAAATAGCGCGGGTGTAATGTAAACAGTGGGATTTCTAACAATTAGGACGGTTTGTGCAAGTGCAGAAACACGAGCGTCGGCAAACAGTCAATTCCAGGCTTTTTAGCAGCAAAAAAGCATTCACGCACAGCATAAAACGTTTGATGGACAAATACATACTTTCTGTGACATGTAAACAAACTATGGTGCGTTCAAGGACTTCCAAAATTAGGACAAAATAGCGCGGGTGTAATGTAAACAGTGGGATTTCTAACAATTAGGACGGTTTGTGCAAGTGCAGAAACACGAGCGTCGGCAAACAGTCAATTCCAGGCTTTTTAGCAGCAAAAAAGCATTCACGCACAGCATAAAACGTTTGATGGACAAATACATACTTTCTGTGACATGTAAACAAACTATGGTGCGTTCAAGGACTTCCAAAATTAGGACAAAATAGCGCGCGTGTAATGTAAACAGTGGGATTTCTAACAATTAGGAAGGTTTGTGCAAGTGCAGAAACACGAGCGTCGGCAAACAGTCAATTCCAGGCTTTTTAGCAGCAAAAAAGCATTCACGCCAGCATAAAACGTTTGATGAACAAATAGAGACTTTCTGTGACATGTAAACAAACTACGGTGCGTTCAAGGACTTCCAAAATTAGGACAAAATAGCATGTGTGTAATGTAAACAG